>NC_092461.1:62669570-62972601 GCF_047495875.1 Pithys albifrons albifrons | reverse complement strand
TTTAAAGTTGTCAACCTATATAACCTGTGCAAAGAAATAGCTAACTTTACAAACAGCTAACATAGTTGGCTAATCATTTCAATAAGACAGTTGTTCAACTAACTTTGAAGGCAGTTTGCAATGGTGTGTGACTAGTACCTGCTCATGAAGTTGGTTTTGAATGACAGGAATTCAGCAGGTGTTTTTGTACCAGGCTGAAAGTGTTTTTTCTGCTTCCCTGCCTTCAGCAACCTCCACTTTTCTCTGTGAATGGGCCATGTAAAGTGGGAATAGAGAGGAAAGAGGGAGGAGAAAGGAAGGCTTTGCCTACTCTCACATATTTCCTTCTGCCCTGGCTGCATGACACCTTGGCACATGCAGCAGGTCTTTCCCAGGCTATGACTCAACTATATGTGCATTTAAAAATGCAGATGGATGGGAAATTGTATCATTGAACCCAAGGGGCAACCTCAGGCTCTTGAGAGCAGCAAGAAGTTTTTGTCTTGGAGCAGGACTAGCTAGTTTTCTAAGTGAGATTCTGCTTTCCTGGAGGCTCAGGTATTGACTAGAACAAACCTATAAGCATTTTAAGCAATAGAGAAAAATCTGTATGTTTAGATGTGAATGTGACTTCCTTCCAATTAGTCACCAGTATTTGTTGAAAGAATGGAGAGTCCTGAGATATCAGTTTGCAGACAGACCGTGAGAAGAAAATGGGCAACCTTGCTGGTTAATCCCCTCCCCCTCCCAAGGGAATTCTTGCAGACTCTGAGATCATAACTATGTATTCTTAACTCTGCTGAAGAGCATGTTCAGAGGCTGAGTTGAGAGGACTTATTATTGATTATTTGGTTTTGAAATATTTGTATTATACAGGACACACACACACAAATTACATCTGCTGTTATTTAGTTGCTTTCATTTGGTTGGGTTTTTTTGTTGGAACATGTGTCTGTGTGCCAAGTATGCATTTTCACTTAAGCACAGTACTTCGAGAGTATTCTCCATCTTAAAATTCATCCTAGCGCTTGTGATTTTTTTTTTAAATGACACCACTCTGTGACAATGTGGGTGGTTGGGTATGTCATAATCCTGTCATGCACTTGGGTGCCCAGACTGCAAAGAATCTCCTAATTTTCAAGCAGCAGAGTTTCTTTACCTGAATGAAAAGAAGGCTGCCTCCTTGGTGGAAGATGCCACCCAAGTAGGCTGAGAGGAAAAAGCCAGTAAACCTCTCCTTTTAACTCAAACTCGCCTCTTGACGAACCATTTGATTTTGAGTTGTATCTTATTGTTGTGGTATTTGTGTTCCAGAATGTGGAATACTCTGTTGTTGTTAAAAACATGTTAGCAGAATCCAGCATTTGATGGTCCAGGGAAGCAGTAAGCAGAGCAGGCTACTGAAGTGCACTCTGAAATACAAAATGTGCTATGGAGAGTAGATGTGTTTGAACACGTGATCCTAGTGCATCTTCTGGGCTGTCAGTTTGGGATGCAAGAAATTCTGGGTAAGTTGATGAGAGACTGACTTTGACTGCTACTGAGTGAGTTGATCCAGATGAGTGAAAATATTTTGCTGATAAGACTTAGCATGCAGGACAACAGTATGGCAAACTCTCTGGAAAAAAAAAAAAAAAGCCTGAAAGGATAGCTTATAGTATCAGCCTACAAACTCTTTTTTGATCAAAATCGAGAAAAAAGTTGCCTGTTCCAGGAGAAATGTATCTTCTTTGGGGCTTGACTGTGAAAAATCTAAGCTACTGAAGTTGAAGAATTGTCTTTTCTTCTTTAATAGTAAAGGAAGGCTAAATTCTGTGTGATAGCTGTGTAGGTGGATAATTCTCTGCCAGGTGGATAGAGTGGTGGGGTTTGGAGGAAGTGTTGCTAAATGTCAATTTTAATTTAGATAGTCTTTTTTCCACTCCATTAGTTCCAAGAAGCAGGAGTAGCTCTCAAAACCCATTGGCCAGGTATTTTTAATAGGTTTGGTCTCTTTTGGTGGTCAGTTATAGGTTCTCTAAGTCAGATAGAGTGGCTTGCTTAGTCATCTAGCAGATAAGTGTCTCAAAGATTTACTGTTTCTGTTTATTTTACAAAGATGAGAGCTGTTTACATTGACTGGTACTTCAGTGAGAAATGGATCCAATGAATTAACTGACATGATTTATCCAAACTGAAGGAGTTTAAACAATATGTTTGAATTCTGCGGTGTGACATTCATTGTGCAGTTTCTTGAAGCTTCAGCACTGTACTTCTTTGTGTCAGTTTTGCATTGCTATTTTTTTACTGCTGACAGACAGACCCTGCAATAAAATATCTATCAGGGCTGATTCTTTTCTATATCTTGCTTTATTATGCCCCTCCCAAAATCCTATTATAAAGACTGGTGCTGATTTCACAGAGCTGGGAAGTTGTTGGACACTTACAGTCTGTGCATCTTTATAAAGTATGATCAAGTTGCTGAAATCAAACTAGTTCTGTAATAAGTATTCCCCATTAAAAAACTATTATTCTAAACAAGTCAGATAATCTTTCTTGTATTTTGCTGTTTGTTTGCAGCTGAAGTGATGTCCCATGTGCCATTTTAACAAGCATCTGTAAGTTTCAAATATTCTCAAAGCCAAGATGGAGCATGATGGAATGTCATTAAAAAGTGAATTCTCATTTCACTCCTGAGTCAAATCTATTCACTTCTGAATAGTCCTCATGGACATAGAGCAGCATGGAATGTGACAGGCAAACCTGAAGCTGCAGCAAAACACAACCTTAATGATAAATGTGGAATTGCAAACCACTGGAATATAGTACCGAATTGTGGTTTAAGTTGCACTGTGACAGAACACTGTGAGGGAAGATAATATTACCAAACATTAGCAACAGTCAATTCCTATGTGAGGAATTAAAAATTATGTTGAGAAATTATTTGCATCTGTAAAACATTCTCTATAATATGTCATTTTGTCTTTCAGATGCAGTATGGCAGTACTTTTACTTAAACAAATTTTTCAACATATGAACTGTGTGTTGTCATCTGTGCTATGAGACATAAGCAGACAAAACTGAATTTAAAAATGGACATTCACTTCAATCAATCTTACAATCTCTTTTTTTTTTTGACTGCCAATGACATAATTTAATGACCAAGAAATTAGCAGATATTATATATTGTTTTAAACAGTGGGCAAAAGTTTAGGAACCAGAGATAATTCTTCATATGACATAATGGGCAGAAGAAATAGTCTTACAATTTTATAGTGATCACAGCTTGGCCAATTAATTTGAATTGAAGGTATGTCTAATCAGTTCAGAGATTAATCTTCCTTAATGACACAAAGAAAGAGATTGTGTGCACCCTCAGCAAATGCAGATGACACAAGGCTGAGTGGTGTGGTTGACACACCTGAAGGATGGGATGCCATCCAGAGGGACCTGGACAAGCTCTAGAAGTGGGCCAATGGGAATCTCATGAGGTTTAACAAGACCCAGTGCAAGGTGCTGCTCCTGGGCTGGGGCAACCTCTGGTATCAATACAGGCAGGGGGATGAACAGATCGAGAGCAGCCTTGCCAAAAGGGACTTGGGGATCCTGTGGATGAGAGGCTGGACACAAGGCAGCAGTGTGCACTTGCAGGCCAGAGAGCCAAACATGTCCTGGGCTGCATCAAAAGCAGCATGGCCAGCAGGCTAAAGGAGGTGATCCTCCTCCTTTACTCCGCTCTCATGAGACCCCACCTGGAATACAGTGTCCAGCTCTGTGGTCCCCAGCACAGGAAGGCTATCAAGCTGTTGGAGGGAGTCCAGAGGAGGCCACCAAGATGATTAGAGTGGTGGAGCACCTCTCCTACAAGGAAAGACTGAGAGAATTGGGTTTGTTCAGCCTGGAGAAGAGAAGGCTTTGGGTGACCTAATTGCAGCCTTGCAATACCTGAAGGGAGCCTACAAGAAAGATGAAGAGAGACTTTACAAGATGATATAGTGACAGGACAAGGGAGAATGGATCCAAACTAAAAGAGAGTAGTTTTGGATTAAGTATTAGGAGGAAGTTCTCTGCTGTGAGAATGATTGCTGTGAGTTTGTTTAGAGATGTTGTGGATGGTCCATCTCAGGAGGTGTTCAAGGCCAGGCTGGATGAGGTTCTGAGAAACCTGGTCTTGTGAAAGGTGCAGAGGGGGTCGGAACTGGATGATTTTTAAGGTCCCTTCCAACCAAAATCATTCTATGATTCTATAATTCAATGAATAAAGTATTATAATAGACTAACTTAATAATTGAAATAGGTTGAGCTGAGGGAATTGTAGGAGAGGAAGAAAAATTCCTGAAAAAAGTCACTAGGTACTATTGTGCAAGCAACTAGTTATATGGTGCAGTGGCAAAGGAAATTTGAGTGGACTCTGGGAGATAAAGTTTGTAAAGAACCCTTTCCACTTAGAAACATCTAGTGAGTAAAGAGGAAGAGGAAGAAGACAAAGAGACATGCCCCAAAACTACAAAAAATCAATGGAGATAGACAAGAAGAAGGAAAGCAAATAAATAATTTTTGACAGCCTTTTAAAAAATGTACTAGGGGACAGATGAGTGGGGCACAGTGGTAAGCATTTGGAAAAATGCTGTGCTAGGAGACCTGTAAAGTGCTGAGACCATGAGGAAGAAAAGTGGGAAAGCATTAAACTCATAATGAGGGAATGAGTTTTGAAAACAAGATGGATAACAATGTCAGGGTTTGGTGCAGAAATGGGAACCAGTAGACAGAACACAGGAGTAAACCAAGCAGCTTTTGAGGTCACAGTGGTACATATCCAAGGCAACTGAAAACATGGGATTAAGAGAAGTGCAGAGAATGACTCATAAAGTAGCAGCAAATGTGGTGGTTGAAACTTTGATAACATAAAAAAGTGATATGGATGAAGAGCAGATGAGGAAAAGCAATAATCTATGATTCTCATCTTCAAGGATTCTATTACAGTAGAGCAAATAAAGAGTCTCAAGGGTCATAAATAAGGAAACTAGACCTTAAGAACCCATAGAGAGTAGAAGATAAAACCAAGTAGATTATAGCAGACCATTTGGGACATTTACTTGGCTTGTAAAAATGAATGCTTCTTTTAATGTAGTGAATGCCTTGCCTGAACTAAGCAGTAATATTAGTCTCTTGAGTCTTGTGGCTCTTTTGATGAGTTAAAACGTTTATTTTAAAATTACTACTATTCACTTTAAATGATGATGTATTCTGGCTTAGTCTTTAGATGACTTGAACAGTTTCAGACTGAGGTAAGTACAATCTTTATCATAAAATTTTTTGTGTATGAATCCTTATTCAGTTGTTTCATTAATCCCTACAGCAGTGATTGTAATGCAAGTCATATCTACATTACAATTACCTGCATTGCAGGAAAAAAAGGTTTGAAATATTAAATTCTTCATTCCAAGAAAAATTCCATGGTGGGATGTATTTCTAAGTGGTGAAATGCTGTTTTCAGTTGCCAATTATATATCCCAAATTTCAATCACATAATTTTTAATTTCTGTAATTAATGCTATTACAGAGTTTTAAAAGACAAAGGTTGTGGCACTCCTATTTAGTATTATAATATTGGTTTTATTGTAGAATAAATAATTTAGAAAACATTTAGCCTTGGTGCAAATGGATCCTAATCCATTGTTCTGTTGATCCTAAAATGAGTTTAGGTTTGCTTAGGCCAGAGCTTAATTTGGTCTATTGATATAAATTTTATTATGAAGTGAAATGCACAGGAACCAGGAAAACTAAGCAGGCATGCCCAAAATATGACAACCTTCACTGGGTGAGTGGTATCCAGAATGATATTGTGACTATATAATAAACACCTAGTTAGCTCATCTAAACTGACACTGCAAGAGACCAGCATATTATATAGCATGAAGCCAATAGAAAGGTGAAATAAAGGATCGAGTTTAGATAAAAATACTGACTTTATATTGAAATATTTGCAACATTGCCAAACTCAAATGCTCAGAATGACTGTTTTGAATTTGACTTGAAATGCACACTGTATTTCTAAATATATATATGATTCAGTGAGATTTGTTTATTTTTAGGTTTCTGTGATTATTAAGAAGAGGATACATTTGAATTTTTCCTGTGCAACCATTACAGACTTAAAACTCCATTAAAAATTACAAGATTCTTCTAGAAATCCAAGAATCTCAGAGCAAGGACTTCAATACTGAAATGCTGAAACTTTCCATAATATTTTAAAGCTTGCAGCACCACTTGTGAGAGACATTGCTTTCCATTTACACATTCCACTTTTTAAAGTGCAATAATACCAACTTCAAGGCTGTTATTAAAACCCCTGCAAGAAGGGACATGCTGCATCAAAAAATCAAATAGCCTCTGAACACAGCTGAGGGTAAAATTAGTCTGGTCAATGGTAGTCAGTGGAATCTTATTCATGCTTGATGACTTGATTGGACAGTCAAGGCAATGTGTAATATGATATCTCATATGCCTGGGATTAGCTCTATTTTCCTTTTATTTTACTATCTCTTCAAATTAAACCTCTGCAACTTCTCTTTTTCACATCACTTGTTCTTCTCAGGCCCAGCCAACTGACACATATACTAAGGGCACACAGTGAAAGAAAAACTGGACAGTCAGCATTAATATTATTGATTCACAAAGTCTTCTTCTCTCATCATTGCTAGATGCCATGGAAATCTCTGCAAATGATTCTGGTTAATGAAATATTTAGAAATCACATTACAAGAAATTGCCAAGAGGGTGGGATGTACTCAACATTTAGTTGTCATTTTCAGTAAATTTCCATTTTATCACAGTGCCACAATTCTACTACTGCTCCGAGTGTAATGTAACCACAAGGAAATCCACAGAGGCATGCAGTGAGCTTTTGTTGATTTTTTTTAATGGAGCTTTTTTGTTACATGAATATTTGAAAAACATGTTGAGTTCATTATATATATGCTTTAGTAAATATGTTTCAGTCCAAGAAAAAAAACTTGAAAATACCTGTTCACTTTATTGTTAAATAACATAACCAGGGGGTGAAGGCAGGAGTGGAGGTGTAGAGTAAGTATGAGCAACAATTTTTGCCATTGGAGGAAAGCCCAAGAATATTCCATGTTTCTATCACCAGATATTATTAGCTAGCATCACTAGCCACAAGATCCTAAAATATAAGACACTCCACACATGGTTGTCTCCCTCTCACCTCAGTAAGGAGTTATGGCCAGGCAGACTATCTCACCAAGATAAAAGCCACACACATGTAATTGTGCACAATTTCTCTAGGATTCCTTCACTGTAAAGTGTTGCAAGCAGCAATTGAGATGCTAGTACTGAATCACAGGCTTTACTACCATGAGGAAGAGGATAATTTAATTGATGTTACAATTTCAAGTTCTGTGAAATGGCTTCTAGAGAGATGAAGGACTAAGGGATAATGTATCCTCTACATAATTATATTATTCACATGTAAATAGAGACAAAATAGAGAGTTCATTCAGAGATTTTTTTTTTTTAGGAGGGATACAAAAAGAGGATCCCTGAAGAAACACTTCTGAAAGGGTATGTGGCTTTAAAACTTGAGGAGAGACATTGAAGTTGTGGTTAACAGAAGGGACTCTGAGATTGCAGCATTTTAATATTGTATCAGTGATTTTAACCAAAGAAATCTTTAGTGCAGGCCATTCACTTCTGGAAGAGTCAGAAAGTTCAGTCTTGTAACAGCTTAATAGACAGGTTGCAGCTTCAGAAAGCATTTTTATTGGTTTCTTGTTCTTGATGGTGATGAGGACACACTGACTGTTGGCATCTCGAACACTGTTGTAACTGTTTAATGGACAAACAACACACTTTACTTAGCAGGATAGCCAGTGTACCTCACAACAGTACATTTATATTTCACAGCCCTTGCTGGACAGGGAATGCAGCTTGCATTTGTACAGATTATGATAGTCAAGGTAAAAAACAGAATGCAAATTGGATTGGTTTTTAATGTAATTTTTAATTGAAAGAAAATTCTTTCTGCTTCATCATCTGCATAGTCAAAATCTAGGATTTATTAAGGCATTAAATATGAAATAGGATTTTTTGGTCAGCATTTTTTCCTAATATTTCTACTGCTCTTCAGAACAGAAGGCATCCTAAGTCTGTAAAGAATTTTAAAGTTGTATATTAAAGACCGATTTTACTTTACAGAATAGGGAGATTAGCATAGGGGGAAAACACAACTAATAGAGGTGTTCTTAATTTCATGTATAGTTATAAAAAACAGTGAAAGTCCTTTATGTGAACTACAAAAACACTCCCTTGGCCTGTTTATTAAAGATAAGGTCCTACATTTAAGAACCACACATTAAGAGCCAAATAATCAGTTTCACTTCTTCAAGAGCTGATTCAGTTATTTTTGATTAGTGCTGAGACATTTCAGAAACTATCACATATATTTATCCACATTTGCTTGGCTGACTCTCAAGGAGAGGATCAAGAAAGGAAGTGGAGTACACCAGTGATAAACTATTCCCAGGAACATTCTGAAGCTGGCAAGCTCTCAAAATCGTGTTTCACTGAGGTTCATATGAACTGCATATTATGTGCAGTCTTTGGAAAATGAGCTAAATGAATGCATTCTGTGCTGTGGGCCCTGAGTTTAAGATGAAATGTGTACTAAATCTGCTGTCCTTTCTGTAGCTACTTGCTGGTAAGCAGTCATAGTGTAAGATGACTCCAAACAAATCTGTCAAATTAAAAGCCATACTTCTTCTAGACGAATGAAAAGCACACTGTATCACCTGAGCATACTAGACTTGTTGAAATAGGCTGATTCAGTGGTGCCTATTTGCAAAACTGGTTTTTCTTAGCTTGTAACTAAGTATTTCAGAAGTTTGTCTTCTTCCATATACCCAAATACTAGTTCCCTATTTCAGACAAATTACCTCTTCATCTTACCACTACAGAAATGTTTTTATAGCATGCTTAATTCATGATTTGCCACTAGATGCCCACTCTGTGAGTGGAAATATGATACTAGGGAGAAATTCCTGTAGTACTTACTACATGACTGTGCTGGTTTAAAGGCAAACCAGCAGGGGAAATGAACTCACCACGAGAGAGGTTATAAGTCAGAGCTAAAATTTAATAATAATATTACAATAAATACACTGACACAAAAGGGAAATTGCTTTCAACTCACAAAAACCCAGCAGTATAACCCAGTGTCCTGGGGCACAAACCCAAGGGGATTTGTTAACTCTTGTGCTGAGACCCCTGTGGCTCCCCTAAGTCCAGAGCAAAAGGAAAAGAAAAACCTGTTGGTGCAGGTGAGGGCTGTGGTCTGGGCGAGAGCAGTGATCTCCTCCTGTTGAGGTCCTGCTGCTTCTCTGGATCTGGATCCTTCTTACCCACCACTTATGTACCCTCAGGGAGCACCCACTCCCTCCCCCTGGGCGGGAACTCACACAATGGGTGATTAACTCTGGGAGCCAGGGAGTATTGAACTGTTGATGGCCCATTAGCAGCTCTGCCCCCCCAGGCTGAGTGTGAAGGTGATAATGACTCCCTGGGCAGCTGCTGCTAATGGCCCATTGTCCTTGGGGAATGAATAGAAGGGGGTAGAATACACAGCTTTAATCACTCCCACACAGTGTCAACTGGTCTCTCCTGCTCAACTAGGACAATGGCAGATAAAAACTGAAACTGGCTTCATCCGAATGTCAGGTGTAATTTATATGACCAGATCCACTTAAAGCAACTGGTATGTTAGATGATATGTTGCAATGATTTTTCAATTAGCCATAGTTCATATATAAAAGATCTTTTTTGCTACAGCAAGTTATTTATCCAAGTTAAAATTGTAAAACTGTAAAGTCAAAAATTACCATGAATTAGTAAGTCAAACTTTCTATGCTGCTATTCAACAAAGAGAAAGCTTTAAAATACTTTAGTAAGACAGGAATATTTCATTAGTGGGCTGTAAGTATGGAAATGATTGCATTCAACAATAATTTTCCACAGATTTTATTTTTACTTACTTGCAAATTTTACGCTGCTCTTAAGTACCCAGAAACCAAAGCAGTGGCATTTCAACAGGTCATTACTCTACTGCTGTGTTGTTTAAGATGTTGCAGGTAGTCACATATGAGAGAAAAACTGCAGAATGAACAAGTATGATATAAACAGATAGAAATCAGAGATGTCTTTTGCAAAATGCAGCTCCTGACATAAGGAAAGACCAGAAGACTGGTCACTCATGAGGGCAATAAAGTGCATTAATTTTATGAGATTTGACTGTTGACTTTTCTTTGTGTTAAAAAAACCACAAATATAACTGCAAATAATATCTGTGGAAACTGTCGAATTTTGGAGTGGATTAGAATCATAAACATAAAATGCCTCTTGATGTCTGGAAATTAACTTTCTATGTTTTTTAGTTGTAGGATCCTCATGAAGAATCAAAAAAGTCTAGGCACGTCTGGCACACACAAAAACGTCTGTGCATGTTTTGCCATCACGCACTGTGTCTCCAGCCCCGTCTTAAACCTATCAGGAGCTTGAATGTATATCCTGATCTGGGCCCTCTGAAGTCAAACTATGTCTCTGTTTCCATCTGGGCTTTCACCAGGAAGTACTTCAAGTACCAAGCTGTAGGCTGATACTAGGAGACTTGCAGAACTGAAGAATTCAGATAAGCCCATACAAGCTTTGAACCTTCAAACCTTTTGAAGATTGTCTGTCATGAACTGTAACTCCACTTCTGTCTGCAGACAACACTGAAGCATGAATGGAAACAGATCTCTGTTTTGAAAAGCTCCTGTGGGTGGCATAAGGACAAAAGGATAAATACAACTATATATGTGGAAATATAACGCCTTTCAGATAAGCATCTTGTCTTTGAGTATTTCTCTGCATCCATGATGATAACAAAAGCTCGTTAAATGAGTTTATTTCCTGCTTACCCCTGCATTTTCATTGCATTGATCTGATGCAGTGATGTGCTCTTTAAACATACATTTATCTATTTACACAGTCAAGCTGTTGTTGTTTACTGTACTCTCATTAAGCTGGTCAGGGGTGTATATTTGAGGAAAAATCCAACAGTAGCCAGAAGTTGCTGTAGTAGAAAGAAGAGTAAATAACCTACAGGCATTGACAGGGACTCAGCATGGAGCAAAGCATGCACCTAGCCCATGAGCCTTTGCCAATTTTTCTTAAGTCTGTGAGTGAAGTCATGGAGTATCATGAGACCTTCTCTCCAGCATTAGATCACCATGCTGTTTTTAATGATAAATAGCAGATAATACAGGAAAGTATACAACAGATTGGGAACATTTAGAGTTTTATTTCTTGCAAACCTTCCCAAATTTTAATAGTCTTTGAAAAAGGCTTTTCTAAATTAAATATTGCATAAACATTACAGAGGCATGTTAAAATTTCCTATAGACTTTCTTCACAAATTGTGGCTTCAAAAGCCTATTTCCAGGAGACAAAATCATGTGGCAATTAATACTGCAAAGTCTGAAATTGTCCACATTTATACATCATCTACAACTATATATTTTCTGGAGGAAAAAGGAGATCATAGTTGTTTTTTTTTATTAAGCTTTTTGTTTAAAGTTTTTGTTTGGTGCCTTTTGTGTTATCAGAAATATTGAATTATCATTATCTGTCTTTCCCATGAATGTCACCCTTTACTCACCCAATGTGGAAGGAAAGATTTCATGTAGATCTAAATAGCAACTTTCCAATACCTAAGATGAGGTCATCAAGAAGACAGAGTCAGACTCTTCACAGTGGGAGGACAAGAGATGATGGATATACACTGAAACAAGATGTTGTTGGATGAGTCACAAAGAAAACCTTTTACACCATGAGGACACCAGAGCAGTGTAAGAGGCTGTCCAGGGAAGCTGTTCAGTTTCCATCTTTGGAGGTTTTTCCAGATCCAACTATATAAACCCCAGAGGTCACCCTACTTTAATGGGTGGTTGGACCGGAGACCTCCTGAGGTTTCTTCAAGATGCGTTTTTCTGTGATCCTGTATTGTACAACCTGCTAGTTTTCTGTCTTCCAAACAGAAAAGCCTTCCTCACACAGACCATTGGCTATCTTTGAAAATTTTTGTTGTTTCTCTACCCTTTATTGTGTCCTTTTTGATACAGGGCAACCAGAACTGCACATGCTTTTCAGAAGAGTGTGAACTGAAGATGTTCAGTGCTTTGTTCCTTAGTCCCTCAGAAGTATTATTATCCTAGTCTATTTGCCTTTTTGACTGAATCTCACTATGCAGTTGAGATTTTCAGAGGATTATATAGAATAATCCGATGGCTGTGGGTAAAGGAAGACATCTCAAATGGTTACAGCAAATTTAAAACCCATAATTTTGTATATACAGATAAATCTGGTTTTACTCACTGACTCAGATATTCATCTGTTGTTTAACATCTAATATTGTTAATTCCTCCTGCAGTACTTTCAGTCAGATAGTTTTGAACTAGTATGAATTTTTATCATATGAATGTTTTATTATAGAATGAACAACCATGCAAATTTTCTTCATATTATGTTTTTGTCTGTTTTCAAGACACCCTAAAATCTATTAGTAAAAGGAAAATTTACCATTAAAGGAGAATGAAGATGTAAAGTTTTGTTACTGTGTCCATGCTTTTCTTCTCTTATTACTTTTTTCATTGTTATGGTTTTTGACCTAATTAATTTCTTTTAATTCTAGTGGACATGGCTTCTATTTCTGTGGAATAACTGTTGTATTAGCCTTCATTACTCTGATGTTTAACCTTGATGTTGTTGTTTTCTTCCTTTCAAGGTTATTTGGCCTGATAGAATGTTTATTCAAAGACTCTATTGTCATATGTATCTATAATTTTGGCTATTCCTAATAAATTTCAATTAATAAAACTCCTAGTAGTTTAATAATTATGTATTAGACCAAGTCACATATATCTCAGGATGAACTCAGGAACTGCTCCTCCTCTTGTGTATTCTCTAATTTGCTGTTCATAGAAGAAATCATTTATGGCATGTAAAACTAGAGCCTTTGTGTGTGGTTTTACATGACATCTACTTAACCCACCCAACAGACTGAATTTTCCCCTCAGCTTTCACAGTCTCCCCACTGCTGTGGCTATGTGGCTAGTTGTATATACTTATTATGGGACCTGTGACGAGTTGTGAAAGGAAGGGTTGCAAGATTTAAGCTACTGGGGAAAACTGCCCGCCTTTCTAAAAGAATATTCAACCATGTCAGGAGTTCTTGCATCATCTTGATCCCTCAGTGGTTCCTGGTGCCCTATTAATGTGGCATTCCTTCGTTAAAGGCTTATGTTTAAGGCTAGTAATGTAATACAGCAAGCAATCTGTAAACACTTTATTCCTGCATTATCATTGCTTTTATTCTTTTAATAAGTGTAGGCTTGACATTTGAATTTGTTTTTCTCCTGATTGAAGCTCTGAAACCATTCAGCTCTTTCAGAGCCCAGAATGTTGACACTAAAATGTAAGCCCCAAAGCCAGAAGGCTTCAAGAGAAAAACACTAATCTGTAGGGAAAAGGAAAATTACTTCTTAAGTTTCATTTACATAAATTACAGCCTTGCTCAGAAACGTTTTTTCCAGTGTTTTCAGTTATGTTTTTTGGAATGTCTTTATATTCTTTCTATGGAAACACAGTGCCATTGCTGGGTATGCAGGTACAGATGATGTTCATGGAATGTGAAAAATAATAGTAGAGAGAGATCCTCAAGTGCTTGTGCATTCATAGTACTGAAATACAGAAAATTAACTTCCACATTGTCCTGAACTGTAAGAACTATCAAGATGACAAGCTGAAAAGAATGTCCATAGCTGGATGGAGCTTTCATTCCAAACCACAAGAAAAAGAATATTGACCTACTAAGGAAAGTTTCTCCAAGCTGAGACCTTGAGTGAATCTTGCAAAATGATGTGAATTTTGTTAGATCAGAACCTGCGAAGCCATGCAGGGCTGCACTAGCTTGCATCTATGGACTAGGCACTACATACTAGATAGCTCTTATAAATAAATCTTTTCAGCCACTTCTATGGATATTTTACTGAAAAAGTGTAAACCAGTAAGAGACCCATGAAAGGGGAAGGTCATCTGATTCCTGTTAGTGATGGAGGCCACTTTTGTGCTCAAGTCCAAAGGAGTTATGGCAAGAAAAGAAACTCAATACTTCCAGATTTTGGAACAGTGTCACCAAAAGAGAGAAGTCAGTGAAATGTGACCTTAGACTCAGTACTGTCCAGTGGTTAGCAGCACTGAATGAGTGCTAAGTCAGTATCTAAGAGGCATTTACATACTGTTTGGAAAGAGAATTAAGGGATACTGGTGCCTGTATGAAAAAACAGACTTTGCCTAAGAGTAATTTGTGCACCAACATTTGGCCTTGGTCTGTGTTGGAAGTGGTGTAGGGCACTGACTGAAAGGCTTAGAGAGGGAAAAATACCATTGTAGGGGAAGGTGGAGGAATAACAGGAAGAGATTCTTATGCTAGGAATAAGGTACCTTTTTTAGTGAAAGGGAGAAGGCACTTGGCAGAGACATCTGCATGTAGTTAGCTGCTCCTTTAAAGACAAACCTGTCTGTTTCCTATACTGTTGACTACCTCTTCAAAATAAAGTTATCCTTAATTCCAGCTTGAAAAGCAGAGATGGAAGGTTATCATGAGACAATTACTGCACATCTGGTAACCATAGGTCATGAGGAAACACTGGCCAGCCAAGTGTGCTGGTACTCATTCTATAGTCAGCAGTACTGTATACATTTACCTCCCTGCACTTGTGGTGGGGTCAAACTTCTCCACATCATACTCTGAACTATGCACTTACTGCCTGTGTCGTGACAGGACGTATGTGTGTCAGCAATCTAAAATAAGCTTAGCATTTGTTCTAATTACTGAAAACCATCCTGAAAGTTTACTGTTTATTTATTTGATTTTGACTGGGTATTGTGTACAACTGAACTGCCAATTCAGGCTTTTCAGTTTTGATTTGTTGGTGGGATTTTTAGTTTTGACTTTTTGATTTATCAAGAAAGGTAATCAAAACAGGAAAGCTTTTATTTCTATTGTCATGTATTTTTCTTCTCCAAATTTAATGAGGTTGCACAGGTGGTCTTGTGGGCCTGTAAATGACCCTGTCAATGAAAACATTTTTATTAAATCTAGTGTTTCTTATCAAGTCTATCTATCTGATACTTCTGTCTTCTGTGGTCTGCTGGGAAGTAAAACAATGATCCAATTCCTACTAAACATCTGAGCCCAGATCATACTTTGAAGTGAATGGCATAATGCCTGTTATTTGATGGGAGCCGGCTCAACCAAAATTACTTTTTACAGAATAACACAGGCAATTGAATATTTTTAGTTTTGCAGTGGCAGACATCTTGATTGCTAACATTCCCATGTTCTTCATACTAGATAATTCTCTAATTATAGGAAATTTAAAAAGTACCTGGGTGAATTTCAGTAATGTACTATGGAGGACAGGGAGTTAGACAGCTAATTTGTCAGCCATAACGTATTCTACAGTTTATAACAGTTCATAACCTTGCTTATGAACACTTTACCTCATGCTCACAGTAGACATCAGGCTTAATGTAGGAGGTAGGCCTGGCACAAAGATGAGGAATTCAGCATGTTAGAAGTATATAATATAGCTGTCTAAGGCTAGCTGTATTTGTCTGGGACCTTGCCCTTTTATGCAGTTCCATGATGTAAAGAAGTAATTGTAGTCACTTAATAGCTGATGGTAGTAGGTACTTAATAACTGATGGACTTACATCCTTCTGGAAGATCTTTATCCAAAATATAAGTACTAGTAACTGCTTTACAAGAGAATTAAACCCTGCTAAAAGTTATCCAGAACTTCCTTTTTTTGTCACATTAAGCTTTAATCTGGTATACACAGTTCTCTCCACATGTGAGGCCCTGCCACCCTCTCTCTGATGCTACACACCTAGTCTTGCTCCCTGCCACCCTCTCTCTCTAGCATGATGAATGTAGAACTGATGCCTGCACAATAACTTATCTTCAAAGTGGGAACTTCTCCCCTTCCACCCCACCCTGGTGCATTGTTTATAGCCTGATGTTTATAGTCTTGTGGTTAAAGAGCTTCCCGGGAAATGTGTCTTTGCCTGTCTGCATGACAGGAGGATATTGCATTTCAGCTTCCTAATTACAACTGCCTATTGTGTGAAAAAAGAAGGGGGAGAAGAAATCTAAAAGGGGGGACCCTTTTAGAAAGGCAGGAACAACTACAGAGGTCCTGAGTACCTTCTGGACAGCTTTCAAGTGACAATGGCAAAGACAGTGGGGAGAACACACTCCAGCCACTGAATCCTTTTAGGATGCCATAATGGTGCTTGTCACTCTGAGCTTCTCAGGTACTTTAAGGTCACAGTGTGGTGCTCATGAAGTTAAAGTAGATGAGGTAGCACTTGATTAGAGAGGTTCAAGTTCCAGTTTTGATGCTTGGTACTCTATTTCTGGTATTTCAGATGTTTGTGATTTTTTTTTAATGTAACTCCCAGTATTAATTACTGTCTGAAGCTGTCCTAGTTCAGCAGGAGGGACCAGCTAACCCTGTGTGGGGGTGATCAAAGCTGTGTATTCTACCCCCTCTATCATTCCCCAAGGTCAATGGGCCATTAGCAGCAGCTGCCCAGGGAGCCATTATCACCTTCACACCCAGCCTGAGGGGGGCGGAGCTGCTAATGGGCCATCAACAGCTCAACACCCCCTGGCTCCCAGAGTTAATCACCCATTGTGTGAGTCCCTGCCCAGGGGGAGGGAGTGGGTGCTCCCTGAGGGTACATAAGTGGTGGGTAAGAAGACCTCGGGAACTTCTCATCAGATCCAGAGCAGCAGCAGGACCTTGACAGGAGGAGATCCCCGCTCTCGCCCAGACCACAGCCCTCGCCTGCACCAACAGGTTTTTCTTTTCCTTTTGCTCTGGACTTGGGGGAACCACAGAGGTCTCAGCACAAGGGCAAACAAACCCCCTTGGGTTTGTGCCCCAGGACACTGGGTTATACTGCTGGGGTTTTGTGAGTTGAAAGCAATTTCCCTTGTGTGTCAGTGTTGTTATTGTAATATTATTATTAAATTTTAGGTCTGACTTATAATCTCTCTCGTGGTGAGTTCATTTCCCCTGCTGGTTCACCTTTAAACCAGCACAGAAGCAAGGAATAGTTGAAAGGTAAATAGGCATATTTTAATAACAGAAGTGAGTCAGTCTTGTGATGAAATCATAGAATCATAGAATCGATTGGATTGGAAAAGATCCCTGAGATCATCAAGTCTAACCCTTGGTCCAACTCCAGTCCATTTACTAGATCGTGACACTCAGTGCCACATCCAAATGAGAACTCTTTTGGATGTCTCAGCTCCTTTGGGTTTTATTTGTGTACTTCTGAGGTTCTTATAGCATGACTCTTCCCAAGATATTTAGCAATGCTAAGAGGGAAAGGTTTTGGCCCTCTTTCTGACCTTTATTGAAATGAATCATTTTCTTCCTTCCTGGTAAGCCATATATAATTGAAGGTTGAGGAGCATGGTAGAACTGGACAGCCTTACACTCCACCTACTTTTGCTGAAGATGGGAACTGCTGGTCTTGAGCTATGTTCATCATCTAATTGGAGGCACTGCAAAAAGGAAAACTTCACACAGACATAGACCTCCCTTATAACATGGGAATTTCTCTATTGTGCCTTTGGACCCTATGTCCTGTATAAAAAGCACACAGGAGATAATTTTTTCCATATTTTTCTTGTTTGTCCCCTATCTATTTTTCCCAGGCTGCAGCTCTGAGAATATGTAAGCACTCACAGAGCCAGAGCAGGAGAGAAGCCTTCAGCATTTTTTCCTTCCTTAAGAAGCTAGGATAATTCAGTGTGTTAAGTAAACTGGGACTGGGTGGAGTAAGTAGGAACATCTGCATGTCTTATGTTATGACTCCCCTAGCAGTCATCCCTAGTGCTGTGAGGTTCCAGAAAGTCTCTCAAGCATATAGATGGTGGCGTTCCAACAAACTGGAACCCCTGGCTACAGCTGATGTTTCAGCAAGTCACTTTATCTGCAGCTGCCCTCATCTGTTGCTGGCTTTAGATTTTGTATGCTGAAGAAGGGACACAATTCCAAATGACAAAAAAAAAAAAAGGAAAAAGAAAAAGAAAAGAGGATAAATACCAAGAGAAATCTGAGACCGTGAAGATGAAAGAAGTTTTAGAAGAGGTTATGTCAGTTGTGGCTTTTAAGTACATGGTAGGATTTATTGGAATTAGATTTACATTAGCAGGATGAGATCCTCCAATTCAGTCACTATGACAAAATCCACTACTGTTAAGGATGAATTTAAGAGACCATGCAATCCCAGCAATTATTCCTAATTCTTGCAGATAAATCTATAGTGATACTGCTCAGGAACAAAACACAAGTAAGAATTTAAAGAAAAATTCTGCTACCATGTTTGCTCAGAAATACAAAGAGCTATTTTAACAGCTAACGTCAACCTGGCATCCTTTTTGTATGAGTAATTTCAGTTTTTATGCTATGAAAATACATTGCCTCACAAGAGGAAATAGCTCACAAGTTCCAGCAACCACAATAGCAGCTGTCAATTTGCTCAGTTTATGGTTATTTTGTCAGTGGTTTATCTGATCAGATAAGAAGTCTCTTACTGCAAATCCTGTTTTATTCATAAAAGTGAACACAATAATAAAAAGGTGTTAGAAAGAGGGTTTGCAAGTTAAATTGTACACCAACAGCATTATTTAGCTGCTATTTCCACTACAGCAGATCTCATCCTACTCTTTTTGCCACCTGACTCAGCCCAATGAATAGTATTTCCCCTTCCTGTTGACCCTCTGCTTCTTCATTCTCTCAGATCTACGTTATCTGAATAATATTCTGTGATTCTGAACTGAGCTTTTCAAGAACATTACCTCTAATTCATAAATGAAAATTGAATTAGTTGGATCTAAATTAAGATCTTTGTGAATTTATCAATAAAAAACCCACATGGCTTTAACTGTTTTGTGGGACAAGGTGATGTGTATGCTCCACTGCACCTTTACTGGCAATGAAGTCTATTTCTCCTTTCATTTTTTAGAGTATAATGGAGAGAAAATATTCCATATTTCTCCTTATTGTCAGGTGGACAAGCATCTGTGAAAGTGCATGAGCCATATGAGACAAGTGCCCCTTGCTCAGAAATGTTGGATGTTGATAAAGATCAGAAATTCTGCAAAGAAAAAAGAATCTCCACAGCAACAAGCCCTAAAGCCAGAGCTGAGACTTACAAAGAGATTTAGATTTAGAAACTGATATAATTGTGTGTCTTGAGGATGGGCTAGTCATAATTTTTTTCTGTTTTTTTTTCCATTCTCACTATTATCCCCAACCATATTAAGTCCAGTAAAGTGAAATTTCTCCTCTCTCTTAAAAGCAGCATCACAATTAGAAATCACACTGTTAGTAAAGACACTATAACTGTGAAGATCTGAGAAATAAGCCCTCTTGGTCCACATTTTTAGTTGTGAGGCACACTTTTCTAAGAAAGAATATTGCATGATAAACTGGCTGAAATTAAAAAAAAAAGAGAGAGAGAGAGAAACAAAAGTATTCTCACTCTAAATAAATTTTGCTTTACGATCAAACACACTTTCTGCAAGAGGATTTTCCTTGCCAGTGAGAGGTGATAGCAGAGAAAAAGGAATTTACAATGGCAAAGATTCACTCAAGATATTAGTGTTATTCCCTACGGTGTTGGTGTTACTATGATAAATATGCTGGCATTCAGAACATGAGTTTGTAGTTCATGCTTCCTAAGAGAAATACACTAACTTATGAGCAGTACAGAGCTTCTCTCCTAGTGTGTCCCTGATGTACTGGGGTTTGGAACCCAAGTTTCTTTGTGGTTTTAGCTGTATTACAGTGCAAATCTGGACATTACCCCAGATGCTCTTTCTTACTTTCTGTGATGTTACTGTCCAGCAAAACTGATGTGGGAATATGATCGTTGAACTGTTCTAAAACTCTGAATCCAAGCTGAATGCAATAGCTAGTTTTCCTGCTAAACTCACAAGATCACTGTCTCAAAAGGTGGCAACGGTATCCATTAACTTTATGAAAGGTTTCCTAGAAACAACATGAAGCTACAACATAAGTCATGCATTTGCTCTGTAATTCTCTGGTTCAAAGTGCAATCAAATACTTTGGGGTGTGGTATTCTTACTATTCTTAGCAACTTTTTTAATCATTACCTCTTGCTTTGGACTAGACAAGCTGCCAGAAAAGGTTCAGTTACAGGTATTTTTCATTTCACAGTTAATTTCACACGGATATCACCCGATAGCCACAAAGAGCTATTCTGACAGCAGGATAGAGCTGGAGCACAGTGGTAGTCCAGCCAGACCTTAGAAAGGGGAAATTCCCAGCAAGTCAGTTAAGCTAAGTCTGCCCCATGAACTCCCCTACAACACTTCCAAAACTTTTCAGGTCCAAGAGAGCACACATCACTTTGCCCAAAGTAGGTGCTTGGTTCTTGGTAGTAATTGAAAAAAACCTTACATCATCATCATTTTGATATCAATGAATTTTGTTCTTAGCCAGACCAGTCCTTAAGCAAGTCACCTTTTTTTTCCCCTCTCCAAGACACCCACTTCCTTAGGAAGCACTGGTCTGCTCAGTGTTATCTTCCACTCCTTTACCAGGTTCTCCTCTTATGGCACAAGTCCTGTATGAGAACTGTGAAGAAAAGCTAGAGAAACTACTACATAGAGTACTGTTTTAAGCATGTAATATTGGATCAGGGAGAGCACAGAACAATGTTATCACTGATTCAAGCAATAGTCCAAGACTGCAACAGTGGCTTCAAATTTGTAGCTCATGATGCTTCAGTCTGTAAAATCAACACACCCACAGCTTTTGAACAGTGGAGACTAAGGCATGAGACTAAGGCATCTTTAATGACTGCTACAGTGGCTGCTGTGCTTTTCCCCCAAACTTCTTGTGTTATGAATATATGAGTGCCCTCCATGTCTGCATATTTATCATGAAATTATATTAGTAGGTATGTGTACTGAGCTGATGTCAAACAGAGCAGTACCTCAGGAAGCTAATTTTTTCTGTAGTTTGTCTTTAGGAGTGTAGGGATTGTGCCAATTACATTCTTCAGGAAAGTAAGCACTTTAAAAACATATTGACCAAGTTAGTCATACATAAAAGGACTTTGGAGTCAGAAAGGAGAAGAAAAGCACTTTTAATTATAAATCAAAGGGAATCCACCAACTTCAGAGAAGTTGGAGAAAAGGTCAAGATGAGAGAAGCTCCATTTGTGAAGAAATTGAACCCAAAAAAAGGACACTGAGAGGATCCTAACCCATCTATGGCTCAAAAGAGGTCAAGAGAGTATGATGAAGTAAGGATACAAGTGGTTTTTGTTTTGTCCATGCCTGTGAACATCTTATTCTGCTTGAGAAATATTCTACTGGTCTGATTCAAATTTTTCTGCATGAAAGTGTACAAAATCTCTATCTGTAGATTTGACTATATGCATCTTGAAATGAGAATTTTAAATTAAAGTACCAACAAGATAGGAGCTATGTAAAGGATAAGCTTTAACCAATGGGAAATTTCAACAGAGAATTCTAGTATGAAAATATTCACATGAAATAACCCATGTCTGAACCAGTGCCAGAACTATCAGAAAAAAATGTGCTGTAATCTAGTTTCTGATAATCCAGAAAAAGAGCCTTTTGAATGACTAAGCAAAGGACTTTTAACTAATCTTTCCTATACAGGAATCACAAATATTGTAAAATTTTGTTGTTTAATTGTGTACATGGGGACTGATTTGCACTTACATTAAATGTTCTTATATGCATAATCAGGTGGACTTCGAGAAAGATATGTATGGAATAGCATTAAATTTGAGGTATCATAGGACAAATGGAATTATATTACTGGTTTTTATTTTCTTATGTCTATTATATTGCCTTTGCACTTCTCTTTAATTGATACATTTTTAAACAATGAATTAATCTTCCTTAGCTATTTTCTTGAGAAAATTTCCAAGAGATGACATCCTGAAAGACTTGGAAAAAACTCTGAAGGTCTCTGAACTAGGTTTAAATTTTTTTCTTATTTTTGCTCACATGCATCTTTCTTCATGTGGCTCTCACTTAGCACTGTAGCTGTTCCAAGCCAGTTTAACAAAGCAAAGCTCCATTTAGCGCACACACATCGAGGATAGTATCCTTTCAGCTTTTTCCAGAAAGATGATGCCACTTGGTGGTTGAGTATAGTAAGATGTCTCTGGGTAGATTTAATATTGAAATGTGTAAAGTAGTGTGAACATCTGATTAACATATGGAAATAGTTTTTAAATAAGGCTTTCTTTTCAAGTGCTGAAAGTTTGAAAGTCTTATACTGTTTAATGATGCTGTGGTAGCAATTCCATGGTTATAGCTATAATCTGCTTTCACATTCAATTTTGAATACCCAATCACTTCTGCATATCAGTTTTGAGAAACAAAAGTATTGAATATGACATTTTTCATGTGTGGTCTTCAAAAGGAGGCAGAATGTACTCATGGGAAACAATCAGATGAGATACAAAGAAATGTGAAAGTTTGCATAACCAACCATTTCTTCATATGAAAAGGTTTTCAAACCTATCATGAGCGGAGACATGAGCATATGTAAGTATAGAACACTAGATCATATCACAAGGCAATATGGCACTATAAAAAAAATAGGAAAGGGTTATAGACCAATGAAGTGTTTTGATTATATTTAGCAAAATTTTAACACAGAATGTAAAGAAAATCAAACTTTACATTTTGGAACCTTTAATAAAAATGCTCTTGTTTTAGCCATGCATTGTTGAATCCAGACAACAAAATGGGTTATAAAACTTTGTTTGCTTTCCTTCAGCTGAGTTCAAAGCTGAGGCAAGATTAAGCTATAGTAGGCTATTCTCCTTGAAATGGTCAATTTAATCTGAGCTTGGATAGATTCAAAATATTTTTAGCAGCTCACTCACTGAATTGTGATGTCTAGTTCCAAAAATAAACAGAGAGAAAAAAATCTATTAAAGATCAGACAGAAAAAAGTGTGAAAGGGAATCAAGTAAAGACAAGAAAACTGCTGTACAATAAAATACTGCATAGGAAAGGTTTGAAATATGTCCTCTTTTGTGACAGCTAGATATCCTGTTTCTTATAAGGCTGTCCAGTAACCCTTCAGTTTTCCTGACTTTCTTTTCCACAGTGGAATTCAGCTACAAATTAAGTGGAGTAATAACGATTTTTTTTATTGGCTGCCTAACTGGTAGAATTCAGAAAGTCATGTATATTCACCAATTTTACATATTATTTACTGTCTGAAACATGTCTGGCACAGGCCCCATAGCAATCTTGTCTGTGGAGGAGGAGCACAAGCATCTCCTGCGTGCAGTCAGCAGTGCATCTATCTGTTCTGCCACAAATCCTCACACTTTGTGTCTGATGTCTTTCCTGAAGCTGCAGGATTGTTGTAACTGCCCTTGAGAATATGTATGCCTGGGGTCAATGTTGATGTCATCTCCCACTAGGACACTGTGAAATGTGAGTTTGTGGAACTGGGTCTCGTACCAAAGAAAATCTTCCTTAGTTCACTTCTCCTCTGAACATAACATCAGATAAAAGTAAGTATGTTGTCATTTTATGTTACCATTTAGAGAAGTTCTCTTCTTTCACCTACACTACAAATCATTCTTTCTCCCAGTGCCAGATACACAAAAGTTTCTTAAGAGTGTAAAGTTCCAGAGAGACACTATATAGATATAATAGTGTATATTAGTGTATGTAACTCTCACCTTCAGAACAAAGAGGGCTCAGAGTTAATTGATTATCTCTCTCATACACAGGACAGTACAACAGGTCTAAGACAGTAATGTAGGAAAAGAAAAGAAACATAGCTAGTAAAAGGAGAATTAGGTAAGGGTTAGAGACAGAGAAGAAAGAGAAGTCAATTGACCTGAAGCACACAACAGCTCTCAAGGGGTGCCCAGCTTTTCAAGTGCATGTGGGTCTCGCGTTTTGGTGGGTTTGGCAAATTTACTCTGCCCATGAGAAAATTTCCTTTTCTTTATAAGAACAAATGAAAACAAGCTTTTAAGATTACTTCAGAATGAGATTTTTTTAATCTGAATACTGAGTTACAGGGCTCTGAGTGCATGCCATTTAGGACATTTACAGGGGAAAAAGTACTATCAGAGAGTTCTGATCAAAAGCACAGGGATTGACACGACAATGTGAATATTTTAAATATGCATTTTGGGTTAGTCACCTGCCACACCACAAAAACTTTCTATTTGAAATAATATAAACAGCAGAGGCAAAAGTAACAAGGAAAGCATGTTAATAAAGAATCAGGCTGAGAGAAATGTTTTCGTTACTACAGGAGTGAAGGTAGATTTGGATAACAGCTTCCTGTGTGGCAGCTGCCCACTAGCTAACTACCTGACTATTAAAGTAGAATACAGGAGCAAGTATACTGTGCTTGAGCTTCATGCCAAAATACCTAGGAAGACATGAGGTCTGGTTGTTAACTGAGATGGAGCATAATTTATTAAGAATAAAATCACTACAGTACTAAAAGAAATGTCTGGATGAAAATAGCCATTCTATGCTTCAGATTTCTGTTTCAGATAAAGTGAAATGTGCATTGTAGAACTAAACATTACTGTGTGGTTTTTTCACAATTTGTCTAGCACCAAAGTTATAAGCATTTCATAACAACTCTACAGGTATATGTCTTGGTAATTAATGTCTATTTTCTTGTTTTTATTTTCTATTTTTTTCTTCTAGTTTTGTAAAAAGAGGAGTAAGCTTTTAAATATCAGGTATGGTTCTGCAGGATTTTTTAAACTTCATGGGGTATTTAGCATTCAGAGACCCTCTGTACACAATATTCTGCTTATTTTAGAGATTTTAGGATGGAATTAATTCCCCTCTGGAATTACCTACATCTCTTCAGATTGACTGAGGGGCCCAGATTACTTTTCATAATAAATTGGAGAGAGCCAGAATGCATTTCATCCTGGATATATCAATACTTGATCTGTTCCAAGACAACAAATGTAATCTCCATCTATATAATAAACTCCTCAGAGGTGAAACACTTGGCAGACTACATCCACTCTGGATATTGTTGTGAGTCTCATGACACACTGTTGTTTGTTTGGGGTTTTTTTCCAGTTAAGCTTCAAGATATCTGTTCCAACTTTTCTACTTTTCCCCATACTGTCTTTTACTGAACTGTTATAGCAATAGGTAGAATTTTCCAAACAGGAATAGTTCAGCAAGGAGGAGGAGACGAGTCCAGGGGATAGATGCTTTTGCTCATGGTTGACAGAACAAGGTAACTGCTCTTTTGGATGGTGTATGGAAGGACAAAAGATGAAATTATATTGTTTCCTCCTGTCAGCAAACAGCCAAAATATTAAAAGTGATAAGAGCTCATTTACATTATAGTAGGCAGTTAATGAACTGCTGTAAGACTACACTAAAACGGAGTAATCACTACAACAGCCATTCCTCATTTTTGTGCTGGTCTAAAGGTAAACAGGCAGGAGAAATGAACCCAACTCAAAAGAGATTGCAAGTCAGAGTTACAATTTAATATAAAATATTACAATAAATACAATGATACAGATAAAAAAATTGTTTTAATTCACAAAACCCAGAGGTATAACCCACCCCCCTGGGGCACGAACAGAATGGTGTTTTTCAGCCCCTGTGCTGAGCACCACATGGTCCCCCTGAGTACAGGGTAAAAGGAATAGAAACCCTTGTTGGTGAGGATGATGGTCACAGTCTGGTCAAGAGTGGCAGACGCAGTCCTGTTGAGGTTCTGGTCTGCATCTGGATCTGACAAGTGGTGCCAGAAGTTTCCAAACCCCAAGATTATATATGCTCAGGTTCAGAAGGGAATGCCCAGTACCTCCCCCAGGGTGGGGAGTTCGACAATAGGTGATTTATTCTGTGAGTCATGGGATTTTTTTGGAATTCTTGATGGCCCATTGGCAGACATGACCCCTCAGGCTGGGTGTGAGGGTGCTAATGACTCCCTGGAGGTGTGCTATCATACATTGGTGTGAAAACAAGGAAACACTCCTGTGTTTCCCAGAGGTCTCTAACACCCAGCTTGTAGCCTGAGGTGTCAGATGTCCCCTGGGCAGCTGCTGCAAACGATCCATTATTAACAGCTCATCAGAAATTACACAGAAGGTGTAGAATACACAGTTTTGGTCACACCCACACAGTGGTAAACTGGTTCCAGCTGCTGTATTAGGACATTTCAGAGTGGCTGATGTAAGATTCAAGGAGCACAAAAACTAATGATGGGTCTCAATTCTGCTTTAGGGACAAAAGAAAACTTTGTGCTCTTTGAAAATAGCTAGGAAGACAACATTCTTCAAGCTGGATTTGGAAGGACTTGTTCCTCCATTTGTTTACCATGGAAACTGTATTAACCTGACAGGTCCTATGGCAATTCTCCTTTAACCATGATATAAACCTCACTTTTTCAAAGAGATGAAAAAGCTCTTTCCTTTAAAACCTGTCCCATGATTCTTATTGCTTCTTCTGCTTTGTCTTCCCTGTTCTGGATTAGCCAAGTCCAGCTGGTAGCACTATATTGGTTAGCTGGTTTCCTTCCCTGCAGTTGCTGGTTTCATGTCATCTTACTTCCTGCCTCATTGCTTCTCATGAAATGACAAAAAATATCCCCAAACCGTTTTCCCCTGCAAGTGGATTTCAGGACCTGTCAGTTTTGGCACACTGAGTTCCAGCTGTAATCCAGACCAGGAGGGTCACTTTAGCCTTTTTGATTATTCTTCATATGTTGTTGTGCCTTTGCTCTAGCCAAGAGCTGTTGTATCACCTCTACTCCAACCTCACCTACATCTCTTACCTGTTAAAGATTAGAATGGCCCTTTTTTTTCTGGTGTACAGTCACTTGTTTGAAGAATCTCAGGCATTGTGTAGCAATACTTCAAAATGTGCCATGGGTTAAGTGTCAAAAGGAACCAGATAGAGTTTCACACAGCCTGTGGGTAAGTGATAAGAAAGGCATGTTGTGGCTACATAGGGCCATAAATACCCTGGGGTGTGCTGCAAATTGCTGGAAACCTCTCTTCCATTTGGCAAGCACAAATTCCATTCAGTTGTGTTCATATACTAAACACAGAGAAAAAGGTTGAATAAAGATTGTTGTCAACACTGATTGGAACTCGTTTGCTTAAACTTATTTATACTTAAACTGTCACCTAAGAATTCTGCATATATTAATGCATATAGTCCATTCATTAGTTTATGCATAGGCAGTTAAATGCCTCCCTGACATCTGATCCCATCAGATCTCAGAAGCTAAGCAGGGTCAGCCCCGGATTAGTACTTGGATGGGAGACCTCCTGGGAAATGCCGGGTGCTATAGGTTCTAGTCCTGAGGACTTCACTGGCACTGTCCAAGCTCGCTCGGCCGTGGCAGATGAACCTCAGGACTTAAACGGCGGGGCCAGTTCTGCGCACGCTGAGCCTCACCTAAAATCCACTGCGCAGGCTGGAAGGGCCCACCCACGTGGGGACAGCCCTTCCCAAATCTTCGTTTGCGAAGCCGAGCCACACACACACACACACACAGTTTATGCATCCAGAATTCTCCAAGGAATGTCTCAAGACCACAAGTTCTCATATATCCTATATCTTCATTTAGGTGAAAAATGCATGACATTACAGATTGCTGGACAACTTCAGGCTAACTAAACAAGGGGATTATTTGTTTAGTCCTCTGTGTAGAATAACACTGAATTGGTTACAATTTCTGATGCTCATGTTTGTGAGAGTAGGATAAGAAGAGCTGCAAAGCAACAGGAAGGCATCCTACTTGTGGTTTATTGAGATCTTGGTGTTCTTTCACCAGCACCCAAATACACCAATAGGAATTGGTATCCACTAAAATTCAAATTAAAACATATAAAATAGAAATAATTTCAGAAGTGTGTCTGTATGTATTTGTAATTATATGTGTGTGTGTATCCACATACATACATATATAATATAAACATAAACATATACATATATACATACACACATATATATACACAGACGCACAAATATAATTCTGTAGCCAGCTTGTTAATAGCAAAAAATTAATAAATATTATTTAACAATGTGTGTAATTCAGTGATTTTGTTCTACTTTGATCTTATTCATAAGTTGTCAATCAGTTTTTTGAGAATACATCCAAGAAAAATGCATAAGTCTCTGTGAAGACCATAGATAACATTATTATGGCACCTACAAAACTTATCTAATTTGATATTCAAGCTTAAGTGCAACTCTTTTAAGACTAAAATCAAACCACAAAGCAAAATTTCTGACATTTATTCATCTATTTGATTTTTAAAAGCTACTATGTAGGAGAAAAAATGTCCTGTTCTTTATAAAATGGAATATACTTTTTAAAAATTGACTTTTGTAGGTTTTGTAAAGTTCTCAAAGAATTTAGCTCCATAAATAGAGATCCAATAAATCTGAAGATTCTAGAGTAATTTGAAATATCATTAGAATACCAATTAAACATTTTTTTAGTATGTACTACTTTTACAAACATGAAAGGAAAGGCAAAATCAACATACCAATCTGCTAAGCTCAGATGTGTTACTTGAATAAGCAATACCCATTACATCCCTGCTTGCTTGTTCACACTCTTAAAAATGGATAAGTATTTACCTTCATTTTGCTACAAAACAGCATTGGAATTTTTTAAGTCAAAACTGCAATAAATGAAAATTTTAGTTATTAGTCTGTATCAAGAACCTAACATGTATTTACTGTCACAGATATTTAGAATTTAAAAAGATTTCCAGAGCAAATTGTTCATGTTGCAAAATTGCTGTACTACAAAAGCAACTATACATCAAATACTTTGTGTCTTTGGAGCAACCTAAAACTAAGTAGTTGATTTAAATTAAACAGGTAATTTCTAGGAAGGGTGTTGTGACTATTAGAAGAGTCATCAATCACCCAGAACTCCAATCATTCCACTTACTAGAGCTGAAAGAAATCATTAACACTGACATTTGTTTTTTCATGCTGGAACCCTGTGCTGAATAGAATTTCGACAGCCTTACAGGCAGTTTCTGAACAGTCTCATTGGTTAGGGAGTTTTCTGTTGCATAGTTAAAAGATGCCTGTTTATTTCCGAGGTGCACTTCTTAATCGATTTGCAGAATTTTTAGAATTATTTCAGTATAATTCTGCTCAATTATATAGTCTTCAGTGAAATACAGAGTTTACTTTTCGGACATGTGTTAGTTTGGACATTGAGGGACTGAGGTCACATTGCAACCTCAGAGTCCTGAAGACACACTTTCTTCACTATCATTACTGTTACAAGTACTTGAGTAGTGTAACATTCCTTATACTTGAAAATGAAAATTAGCTTTCTTCCCACAAAAATACTTTTCTTCTTATAACATAGGTAAGTCTTCTGACTTCAGGAAGGAGTAATAATATTTGACATAAAGATAGGAGAGTTTCAAGTTAAGAGAGAATATGTAAGCACACTTCTTAAAGCCAACACTTTGTGGCCTTAAGGTTGAAGTCTCAGAGCCCCCAGTAACCACGTGTCAAGTCATCTTCAAGTCCTCCAAAAATGCTGCATCCTAATTGAAACTTTAACACGGAAATGTTCAGCACTCACTGACAAATCTATTAGTGGCGGGATTAAATAGGATCTTCCCTCAGATATCTTAAAACCATGATTAAGAAACTGAATTGAAGGTAGGTGGAGTGCACTATGTGTGTTCAACAAACAGATTTCTCAGTATAATTTTCTAGGGCTGTGAATACTAGAACAGCTGATGCCCAAGAGTTCACTGATTGGTAAAACCCAAAATTTTGGGGCAGAAGTGTCTCATCTGCACCCATCCCCACTACTACAAGAACTGGGAATTGTGATGCAGGGGCACTTAAACTGGCTGCTCAGACACCAGATTTCCAGAGAGAGCAGCTAAACTAAATCAAGTTTATCTGACTAAGATGTGAAGCTGATAAGTAGCTCACAAAAAAATTAGCAAACACTTATCTGCTCTTAGTTTACTGCAATTTCTCATGCCTCAAACTTGACAGGCATTCAGAATGATGATGAAAAACAGGGAATCAGCAATGCTTTTTTGCCTAGACAGGTAGATTGAAGCTAATTACTCACAAGACACAGGATGATCATAGCTTGAAAGAGTGTCCATTGAAAGGTCTGTGACTCTTCTGTACCTGGACACTAAAAAGGGCTATCATTCTAAAATAATTTCCCCCCAAAATTCTAAAACTTCATGACAAGGTTGTTCCTTATGAAGCATATCTCATGGTCTCAAAGGTCTAGATAGGAATTCAGGTTGTTCCTAGAAATGAAATTCTGGCCTCATAGGAAACAACATTCAGTCAAGAGTGATAGTTTCAGGAATTGAGGCAGTTTTAATATAGAGTCAGAAAGCTTGAGACAAGAGACCAGAAACAATCTGTTCAAATTTTAGAGTTTGGAACAGATTGGAGGCGTTCTAGACCTCATTGGTATGGATGCATGAAATACTCATTCAGTTATTTATTCAAGTGAAGGAAAGTAAGGAGACTGTAAAATCTGTAACATTTCTCATGGTCATAGTCATATTCCCAATAAGAGACCTATAAGCAGTATTTTACAGCCATCAGTTAGACAGTCTTTGAGTGTATGGGAAAGATTAGCAAACACAGGACACGGCCTTGGTCATTCAGATCAAACAGAGCTCAGTTTCAGAGGGTTCTATTTATACATCACTCCAAAGATTCATCAACCAAATAATTCTTTCCTCTTTGTTCAATATTTATTTGAAATTATAGTAGAAAATTCATTGCAGACTAAAACATCAACAGTATCCTGAAACTATTTGCTGTTCAGCATGTAGAGGTTCGATATAAACAGAATGGTCTCCCAGATGTTCTCATGCTTGACTGGGATCAACACTTGCATAAGGAACACAGGGGTGAAAGTAACTTTGGGATGATTCAGGTAATGTTGGTAGAAAGAATTAAATGATTAAAAAGTTGCTCCCTGCAGCATCCTCTCTATAAGAGTACACATCCTCCTTGGGAAGAACCATTTGGACACCTTTCTGCTTCTTGAATAATCAAATCACCATAACTGCCAAAAGTGTTGCTTTCCACACACTGTGTGCAAGAATCCCTTTCCTCAGTCTTAGGCTTGCAGACTAACCATCATGTCAGATGGAATAGCAGTAATTATTTTTTATTAGATACGAAATCTCTAAAAATACCTTAACCAAACATTCCTTCACAGACTCTATGGTTGACGGAAAGCTCAACAGCCAAGTTGCTTTCTAATGTTTTCAGTGCATCCAAAAATACAACAGAAATCCCACTGTCAGTTTTTATTTTCAAAGATTTCCTTAGGAATGGCTGAAGCAATCAATGCCACTCCCCCTGAAATTCCGTTAAACACAAAAGCGTTAAGGACACACAGTGTGTTGAACATCTCCTGGCAAATTGCTTGCAGGAAGGTTTGCACTAGTCTCCTCACTGGACTGTCAAAGAACAAAATGCAAAAAAAAAATCTGTTCTTCAGTTGATCATTTTCACAAAACACGTTACACCCATAATAAAGCTGATAACCATTATGGCAATGCAAAGTTTCATCTGTAAAGGTTATACGGAAGAAAAGAGACATATATCTTGTGTTGCCTTGTATAATTCAGAGATACAATAATTATTATATTTCATACAGACTGGAATAGGCAGAAGAATTAAAATATAATTAATTGGTCAGGGAATCAATTCACTTCTTAGGCAAAGGAAATGAACATTTCATATGCAATTGCTTATATATGTATTTCAGTGATCCGTATCTGGAGCAGAACTGATCCCTTGGAGTTACAATCTTTGAATGTGTTTGTGTGTGCCTAATTAATATTTTTAATTAATATTTTAATTATACATTTTTCAAGGCAAGAAGAAAATAAAATATCCACAGGTACTATAACAGCAATTTTCAAATCATGTTTGAATAGACCACTTCTACCTGTCTGGGTTATTTCAGGCTTACAATACAAAGCTAAATACTTTCAGTTCTGCAGTTGCAAGGCATCTGATCCTAGCTCATTTGCATAAGTGAAAAGGGGTGCTGAAATTCCCAACTGCTTCAAAATCTATATTTTTCTCTCTCTCATATATTAAATGTTAATAATGTGATATTTTGAGAAAATTTTTAATTCATTGTGCATGAAAATAAACATAGCTGTTCAGTTTTAATGTTTTTCTTCCACGCATTCTGAAATACCTAAATGATATTTTTGAAATCATAATTCCTATCTGTTGATTAGGAATGATTTAGCACCATATCAAAATAATTATAAGGGGCTCCATAAGGACCACATATGGGAATTTACATCAAAAGCCAGAATATGGAATTCATAATAGCATATAAAAATATATGTATTAGATCAAATAGACTTTTCCATGAAGCTTTTACTCTACCACTTACAGTGACTAGATAATATTGAAAGGCTCATTAAGTGCTTGATCCTTGAGCATCAGAAAGAATATTCTAAGCAGAAGATAAAGGCATTGCACATTCCCACAACACAGCAGTATGAAGTTGTTCTTCATAAAAAATGTGTAGTGGTCATCTAACATAGGAATGCATTAGAATAAGGGACTATTTGTACTATTAATCTGTTGTGGGTTTTTCAATACAATGGCTTTTGCTTCAATTTCAGCAAAGCAAGATGACACGTGATATTGTTGCATCCACTGCAGCAGCAATGAAATCTATGTGCCTCATTTGCCTTTAATTCTAATGGATTAAAACCTGTGTAACTCTTGCTTCTTTTGATCACAATAGATATACATAACATTTCAAATGAATGGAATATTTTCTTAAGTATTTCCTTTTTTTTCACCAATTTCATTTATTTAATGCCATTGAAAATTTAGAGAGAAGTGATATATTACAGCCTATATTGCAGTTTTTACAACAGTGATTGTGGGTTGGAATAATTTTCATGACTGAAAGGAAGTGTTTCCAGAGAAACAATTTGCAAGTAAGATGTGTACTCATAAACACACACCCCCAAAGGCAAATTTGAGATGAAACAGGTCATATCAATGTTTTCTTGATAAATCTGTTGTCCTGGGTTGAGCTGGCAAAACGCCAACTGTCCAGGACAGGGTGAAAAGGGTTCCTCCTCCCCCCAACCAGCTAAGGGGAAAAGAAGAGGGAGAGAGGAAAAAAAAAATTTCCAAAGCCAGGTCTATGCTGAAACTAACTACATGTATTTATACAGAAAAGAGAAAATTAAGAGGATACTACAGTATAACACACACTTACACAAGTTATGTATAACAAGAAATAACTTCTCACTTCCCAATTAATACAAAGCAAAGTCTATCACACTAGATCTGTAAGTACTCTAAGAGACACATAGCAAGAAACAGAAAGAGTAACAACAAAAATGTTTCTACTTCCCTGAATGCAAACAAAATGCAAGCAGAGGCAGCAGGGGCAGAGCAAGGCCTGCTTCAAGACAAAAGCTGGGTCACGTCCGGCTTGTACCTCGGCCATGGCAGAACTGACTAAGCCACTCCTACACACTGGATTTTACACCCTTTGAGATGATGTAGTATGGTATGGAATACAATATTATTGGCTGGAAGAAGTCAGCTGTTAGCTAGCTCAGCCCAGCTCAAGTCATCTGACAATTTCAGGCCTAATCTGAACTTTAAAGCCTAATTTAGGCCCACCTGGCTAAACCCATAACATCTGTGTAGTACGTAGGTTGGATAAGCCATGCCTTAATTTCTAATTATAAAGTCAGCGTACTCAATGTAATTTCTAGAAACAAAATTATCCTTTAGAAGCACTCTTTACTTGTGAGAAGGTGAGTGACATATGCAATTTTTGTAGGATGGTTTAGTATTTAGGATCTTAAGCTAGGGCTTAAAATACCTTCATGCAATTCTCTGTGCTGACACTGACTTCCAGGGCAATCTCACGTGGGTGACTGAACCTGCATCTGTAATTACCTGATGGTTTCCCAGTGGTGCATGCTGTCAATCTTTCATTTCCAAACTTGCTTTCCAAATCTGCAAAGATTCTAAGGAAAAAGTGTTCTTTTGCAGCACAACTCTGAGGTAGCTGTAGCTGAATTGCATACTGTTCATTAAATGAAGTGGAAGTATGTAAAACTAAATACAAAAAATGTACATGATTATTTAGTTTGCACATATACTATAAAATAATTAAAGATGCAGGGGATACTAATTCTGTAATTTCTTAACTCTGAAGTTCTTCATTTTACATTCAGAAGTGTTTTTGCTGAAGCTTGTTTTTTTGTTGCTGGGTTTGGGGTTTTTTGCTTTGGTTTTGTTTTTTATGCAGTACTGTGGTAGCAACTTTGCCTCATACAAACCTTAACACGGCCTAAGGGGGCCAGAGCCCCAGAGGGCTGACCAATATACCTAAGGTGGAACAATAGACCTCAATAATGTTTGTAGTAAGATTGTTATAAAATATAAAGGGAAAGGAACATCATATTAATTTTCAGAAGAGTTTGTAGAACTCATGGCAGTGGTAGTCATTTAAGAGATTTAATACTTGGAAGTTCATTCTACTTAGATGTGGCATGGATCAAAGGGCAAAAATTGGAAAAAAATCTTACATCTGGCAAGTAGTCAAAGTTAGATGATGAGCAGAGATGAATCTAAAAACATATAAAAGTAGGCCTGGCAGAGCTAAACTATACATTACGGTTTTGTTATTGACATATTATAGTATGAGACCTCCTGGGTCACCGGAGCAGTCTCCTTCTCATGTAATGTAGGGAAAATTCTTGTAGTCTAGATTACAGGTACCTATACTGAATTTTCTTTTGTTCCTTCTTTTCCCAGTTTCATAACCTGATATTTCTGAATGCAATGTGCACTCGGTGCTACCAGCAATCAAATGATCAGTTCCTAACATAGCACAGTTAGTTTCACCAATAATTGAATCAAAATAATGAAACTGGTAGTGCCCTGGGGATGACTGAGCTGCTTCTGACTACTTCTAATATTCTGAGACTTCTTTTGAATTTTTTATATTCAGAAGTTGAGAAATATTAAGCTAAACTAAATAAGCCAGGCTCCTCCTCCTGCTCAAGAAGTTGTGTGTTCAGTGTTACCGCCTCTTTTCAGAAATTCTTCTGAGAATTAATTTTTTTAGGTGTAGATGCTCAGAATTACTGCCTGTGTAGTGGCACTACTACTGCTTTGCCATTACTTTACTGCTCTACCCGTACTGCTTTAAATATCCATCAATGAATAGTTGTCAATAGGCATTAGTTTACAGGAATATATCTTGACTGAATCCCGGATTGAGTTAGTTGCACCAGAAAGGCAGCTCGTGTTTCTGTAACAAAATAGCATATCTCAACCCTCTCTGGATGCTGCCCACTAGTAGATTTGTAGTGGGAATTCCTCATTGTTAGTCTGGTGACAAGGCTCTGCAGGATTTCTGTAAATGTAACAAAGTCTACTCAGTGGGTTGGGGAAAGGAAAGGTCTTATTCTCTCTCAGGCTGGTCTGCTGCTGTCATGCACAGCTACTCTGCAAAGCACATAGCAAGCTAAATATAAATCAAAAGGAGCTTGTACAACTGACACTTGTCATGGTATTGCATTTTAAAAAACATGTGGCTATACTGAAGAAAGGTGTAGGCAAGGCAACAGTTGAGGACATGGTAACCAAGATGTTCTGTAAAAATCAAGACATTGAAGCATAATGTTGGAGAGAATAAAATGGCATTCTCCCTTTTGATTTTCTACCACCCAAACACAAAACTTTCTGGGGGTGGCAAGTAGACATGCATGGTCTTGCCAATGTGGCTGTAGCAACGGAGCAAACATGATCGAGGGAAACAGCTATGACAGTTCTAGGAATTCTTCATCATGGAGAAGATTGCAGAGCCTTGTTAGTCTCAGAGACTACTGGAGAAATTGTATCTGCTGCTGAGGATTCTTGCTGTTAAGTGCAAACTTAAGAATCTTTCCTTTAATAATGCTGTTCTGACATCCATCTACACTTCCAGTAACTATATCATTTTACCTTTAAATCTTTACAGAATTCATAGATCTGACATGCCAGGCATCCCATTCATTTGTGTATGGAGGATTCATGATTCAAAGATGGACAAGCCCAACTACACTTCACCACTGAGCTGTTACTTTGTAATAATTCCTTGGTCAACCCATCTTTGAACACTGAAGACTTACTCAGAGGATTGTGGAGCACGGATTCTTTCAGCACTAACCTCAGTCTTTTTTTGTTTATTTGTTTCCAGGACATAAAATAAGAGGAGATAACCCAGGACTCTTCTGAGATTCCTGTATGCATGGTCCTGCTTTTTTTGCACTAGTTTCTGACATCTTCAAGCACATTCAGTGTTTCTCTATGACCTCCAGAGCTATTTAGTTCCCCTCTCTTCTGTAAACCCCACCTCTTTCTGTTAAACTTGTTTCCCTCTGTCGTTAGCATATGATACAGCTCATTCTTTTGTCTTGTTTGTGTGCTGAGTTCAGGCTCAGGTTGACTGTAAAGGTTTTGGAGAAGGAACTTCTATCACTGTATCATTTTTATATATCCACAGTCTTTGGGATTTTTTTATTGAAACAGATTTGTGGGTATAAAAATTGTGTAAAGTGCCTACATTCTTAAAAGTAGCATTTAATTTTTAATTAAAATTTTAAAGGAACTAATTTTGTGCCATGCTAGTCCAGATATTTTATTTTCATAGTTATCTGCTCATTCATGTGGATATGCTGATAAGAATATATTTTGGGTTTGGTTTTTTATCTTTGCTATTTTACAAGCATCAGTAATTCACTGTTCTTGATAAATACCAAGTTAGTTTTTTTTATAGCATACATCACTATGTGTCTGAAAACACAATATCCTGTACTATGAAAGACAGAAAAATAATTGCAGAGAATCAGCGTTCACCGTACTTCTGACTGTAAATATATCTGAACTTCTTTTAAATATGGAAACATATTTAAAGAAACACATTACTAGTCTTCATCTCCCTAGACAGCATACTACTTTGTGAATGGCACATTGCTTTTGTTGCTGATTTTAAGTTCATTACTCTAGTAACAAGTTGCATTATTCCATATAAAGTTGCTCTTGGATTTTAAAATCTTTAAATATAGGAATTCCTTTGTAGAAAAAAAATGCCAAGCTTTTGTATAAACTGTCAGTGAAATCATGTTGATCTTTAAGTTATGCTAATCTATACGAAACAAGATATTCTCTTTTACTACCCATTTTTTCTCCCAGTTGAAATGGCAATACTTAAAGACTGGAAGGGTTAATTCCTATACTATATTCCTCTGAGGACACTCCATTATGCTGAACCAGCTAAAGCATAAAGCACATTCTTCAATTCAGCAGCTAATCTATATTAGGAAATTAAATGCTGCCAGGGTCTGTTTTCCCAGTCTGGACCACTGGGATATTCTGGACATGATCATGAGTAAGGAGTGGACAGTTGCCAGTTGCCTACAGTTTTAGCACTGGGCTTATTCCCAAACTCTCTTTGGGAAATACTTAGGATGCTAAAAGATGATCCAGGTAAAAAGAATAGCAGTGATCACTTTAGAAATATAATCATTTAGCCTATCAGCAGCCTGACATTGTTTAATTTTCTAATTTAGAGATAATCAACGTGGCTGAAGTTTATGGATACATTGGAACCAACTGCATAAATTCAAGTAAATTTACCAGGGCTCACATGACAACTCCTAAATGCAATTCAACTTTTGTGACAAATTGTGTGTACAGTCCTTTGGACACTAGAAAGGAAAACAGGTTTTGGTTCAAGCTTAATTAAACTATTCAGTAGCTTTTCTAATGACTTCTGTATCCAAAGAAAGAAAACTCTCAGAATTTAAGTACATTACTCTTTTCTGTGGCATATTCATTCTCCATTGTCCTCAAAGACACCTCAGGTCATATTTAGGTAGTTTGTTTATTTCACTCTTCCTGTGGAACCATACTTCTTTCCATGAAGCTTCTCTTTCCATCTCTGATTCATCTGCCTTTCATTTGTATGCCTCATCAGATGAAGTTTTCAAAATTCCAGCTGGGGTTTCCCTTCCTTATTGTTTAAATGGTTAACCTTCAGTCATTTCAGAGTTTTGCTATAATGTCATCCAAAAACCAGCACTTTCTTTATGTGTCATTTGCCACAAATGTTAATTCAAAACCAGATGGTACAAGAACAAAGACAACTTCATCCCCAGCGCTTGTTGTGTAACATAGTCAGCTTCACATTGGCAGGCAGGGAGGCCTGGAAGTTTGGGTTAATGGAATGCAGTGGAGCTGAGGAGCTAAAGACACCACTGTATAAGATTTGGCTATTCATTTTGTGCTAGTGCTAGTCTGGCCATGTGTATCGATTGGTCTTTTGGGGTTGGAACAAATTATATATACTACTGGTCTTCCAGCTTACTTTCATGTAAAGGTATTCAAAATGCACATTCTAAAATGACTCAGTGACAAGTGGGGACAATTGAGACATCATTTCCAAAGTACACTCTGGTTCAAACTAAAATGCAGCCTTAACTTCATTATTTGGATCAGAAGAAGATCTGAGGATATCAGAAGAAACTTTATATAAGGTTTAGCAAATATTGTCAAAAAAATGAATGTAGACATCATTAAAATCAAGAAAAAGTTTGTAATATTTGCCTGAATGGCACAAATGAACAACTACTGCTATACTGAAACACCTTTACGAAGTAGAAGATAAGACACTACATAAATCAAAACAGTGAGAAAGGAAGAGTCTAGGAAAATAAACTAAAACATTAGATATTGATTAGAAAAAAGTAAAACAGTAGTGAAGGAACACAGAAGTGAACCTCAGGAGCTGATACCTAAAAGCACAAAAGTAGTCTATGTTAAATTACAGCTCTGAAACAAGAGAGTTTCATGCAATTTTTTAATAAAGAAATGGTTTCTTAATGGAGTTGAATTTAGATTTGTATTTTACTGTCACAGTGTATATATAACACAGCAGACTGTAAACAGCACCCACACAAAACAAAATAAGGAGTCATTTGCATGTGTGTCTCCCTTGAGCCACTTAATTAGGAAACATCTGTGGTGTCGTCACTGTTCTTTTCCACAATTGCTTAATACAGGACAGGCTATGAAGCCAAAATATGTCCTTGGGAGATTTTAACTCACCAATTTATCATGCATATATTTTAAATGTTTTTAATGGTGCATTTTCATCACATAAAGAAATCATACATCATAGAAAGTCACAAAGACATAAGATGTAAACTGCTTTTAGCTTGAAAAATCAGACTTTTCTTCATCGGTGGGGGTGTTTTTTTAATTATTTTTTTAAGTGACAGTAAAGTTACGGGATGGGGTACATAGACAAAATTGGGGATTTATTAAAACAAATAATAGTGGAATTTCTTTCTTCTTATTTTAGGAATATTTTGTACATAGGTCTTGTTACACATATGATTTTTAAATCTCCTGAACAGGCAAAGACTTATGAAGTATTAAAGTACAAGACTGTGGATTAAGAAAGTTAAAAATTAAATCTGAATTACATAATTTTTTTCTGTTAAAACATGTACACTATGCATTTTTAAATACACTTTTCTACCATGCTTTTGTTATAGTTAGTGCAAGAAAAAATGTAGTGTTATTCAATAATGTCCAGTGACAGAAAAAATCCCCCCACATTTACAGAATCACAGAATATGCTGAATTGGAAGGGAGCTGCAAGGATCGAGTCCAACTCTTAGCCCTGCACAGAACCATCCAATAGTCACACCATGTGCCTGAGTGTATTGTCCAAATGCTTCTTGAGCTCTGTCAGGCTCAGTGCTGTGACAACTGCCCTGGGTAGCCCATGTGGAAGAGCACAGGGCCCAAAATGGAGCCTTGTGGAATCCCACTAGTGACAGGTCACCAGTCTGATGTAACCCTCTTCACTATCCCCCTCTGTGCTGACCCGTGAGCCAATTGCTCACCTACCCCATGATGTCTTCATCCAGCTGTGTGCTGGACATTTTGTCCAGAAAGATCCTGTGAAAGATGTTATTAAAAGAGATTACTGAGATCCAAAAAGATTACATCAACTGGCTTCCCTTGATCAAGTAGGTGGGTTACCTTGTCATAAAAGGAAATTCAGTTTAACAAGCAGGACTTTCCTCTCATGAGACCGTTCTGGCTGTGAACAATGACAGCATTGTCTCTCAGTGTTTTTCAGTACTTGACAGAATAACCTCACCAGGCACTGAAGGGAGACTGACAGGCCTGTAGTTTTTGGGGTCCTGCTTCTTGCCCTTTTTGAAAACCTAGGCAACCTTCACCAGCTTCCAGTCTACTGGAACATTTTTTTCCCATTTATATGAAAGCAAAAGAGGGAAAAGCAAACAGAAGAGAAAGTTTGTTTATGAAGGCAGAAATGTAGGGAATGAATTTACCTCTGTGTGTCTGGGGTTGGCTGAAAAAAGACCATGTCAGAAACAAATCTTTTAGAAGTGTGGGTTTGTTTCTTCCCTAACAACAATAGTTGCATGACATCTTTAGCAAAAGCTGTTATTTCGTTTACACTTTTATATCCTTAAAAAAATCTTTATAGAAATCAACTATGCAGCTATGAGCTAACATCCCTGTAAAGCATGACAGGTCAGCATTATGACTTAATAATCTTCAGGTATTTGAATTAATAATTTTGGTGGCATGATAATTTAATTGGGTTTGTACTTTTTTCAGTAGACAATTATGTTGGTTTAGGAGAGTGTTAACCTTTTAGAAGGGAGGGACTGTGAGAATGAGCTATTCTTGCTCCTATCTTCCTCTTGTTTAATTATGGGCTCATCTCAAATATTACTTTCCATCCTCAGCTTTGATCTGTGAGCAAAATAAACCTTAAAAAAAAAAAGAAAAAAGTGTTGTTTGACCTCTCATTTATCTGTATGCACGTGATTCTGTCACTGGATTGTTGAAAAGCAACGAGAGAAATGCAGGATGGTGGTAAGGGGGAAGCAAGGGGAGGCAGTAGGAAGACAGGAGTTAGGGAAGAGAGGTAAAGTCAGTCAACAGGGCCTGTAAATTTTGAGATAGCTGTCTGACTGCTTTGTTTTGGGAGTATAGACTTTCTCACCCTTAAGTGACCAAATTATTTTTGTTTTTGTCCTCCTTGCACTGTGGAATGATGAGGCCTCCTAGAAAAGTAAATTGGAATTTGATGGCTGTGGTAACAGAGAGGCTGAAAAGTCAATAATGTTGCTAAAACAACCCTTTCCTCCCATGTGTTGCCATATGTGCCAGCACCAAGTGTTCCTGACAGGAGTGAGAAAGTAAGTGAGATAAAACTCCAATTAGATCAGCTTCATTCAGTGATGAAGGTGATGTTCTAAACACCCAGAGAAAGGATTGAGAGCAAATAGCAAAGATTTTGTAAAACAAACTCCAAGGATAATGTATGTATAACCACATTAAAAAATCTTGAGGTTTTTTTACTTTCCTCCTAGTTCACAAGGAGTAATTTTTCTGACATGTTTTCTATTCATGGTCCCCTCAATTGTATTCAGTTGGTGTCAGAAGTAATTCTAGTAAATACAATTAAATGTCACTACAAGAACAGTAAAATATTGTGAAGTTATCTAATATAGACTTAGAGGAATTTGAAAAAATAACAAAAACATAATTATCATTGAATATCTAAATTCAAATTGTCTTAAATAATATCTTAATTAAGAAGTGTGCAATAAAATAGAGTGTAGCAAAGCTGAACTTATGAAATATCACAAATATTACTGGACAGATCTTTTAGCAGTATTTTAGGGCTTGTTCTTTCCTTGGACTAAACCCAGTTTCCATTATTAAGAAGTAAAAGGGACATGAAGAGTTATCTAATGCAGGTTTTATTCTGTCTCTAGGGAAGACATCTCACATAGTCAAGATATTAAATCTTTTTGTGGTCCAAGTAAGGGCTTATCTGAGGCAAATTTGGACAGTGTAAATATTTTACAATGGTATTCTTTTGACAGAAAGGCATTTTAGTATGTAATAAGGACCATGTTTCTTGTAATTGTGCCTCAGTCTTCAGCACAAACATAAAGAAAAAATAAGAGGAGAATGCATGGTCTTTGTTTCACATTGTACCTGGAAGAGAAATTTAAAAAGTTTTCTAAAATGATAAGGAACGAAGAATGCTCTCTACTGACTATGTTTATTGCTTATTATCTATATTTTTTATTAATCCAAGACTTCAGAGCTTTTTCTTCATCTGCAGCAGGAACCAAGATGATGTTATCCTCTTGTTTTATAAGGGACAGAGAACAAATGGAAGAAGCACCAACTAATGACCTGCTTTTCTAGGTTCAGAAACTTACCATACTTTGAGCATGTTGCATGAGACAAGGTAATTTCTTAACAATATTAAAAATTTCATCAAGTCCAGCAGCACAACCAAAACTGCATTCATTCCCACTGCAAGGTCCTTTGGCAGTTTTGTTTCTCCTACTGTTTCTTAATGACATATTACAGATCTGGATTTATTCCTCTCTTCTATACTCTAAGCCTTCAGTTATCAGAAGCAGTATTTGGTACAGAAATCCTTCAAACTTTTTTTTATTAGGCTTTTGCTTGTGCTTGCAAAATTCTGGATTTTTTTGCTCCCTGTGGGTCAAGTGTGGGTCACTAGCTGTGTTTCTAAAAGCTTTTGATCAATTTTCAATGGAAGAGAGACATGATAGTAGTAGCAGCGAGAATGTGGAAAAGACAAGTGGAAACAAAAAGTCTAACAACTTAATGGACTCAAGTTGGGGGTACTAGATAATCTTGCAGTACTGCATGAACTTACACATGCAGTTGTAGATTCAGCAGCAGAATTTTTTAATAAATCTCTTAAATTGGGAAATGCATAACTGGAAAATAGTCAACACATTTACAAAATAGAAAATAAATGATGGTGTATATTATTTCATAGTATATTAGTCATGTTCAAGGTCTCAGAACACTTCAAGAACACTTAAAAAAAAGTAAAGGCAAATGAAAACAGAATGCAGCATAGATTTACCCAACTCGCATTTTACTAAAACAATATGTCTTTTTAAAATGACTGATTTTCAAAGACAAGGAGATCAAAATCAGTATAATTTCTTAGAAATACAGTGAAGAAGTTTATGTGACTTCCTGTAAAAAATGTATTTGGTTAAGGTAGAGACAGTTGGATTAATTTAAGAATTGTCAGGCATGTCTGTATCAAAATATTTTTGTTCAAAAATTCTTTGAGTTGTTCCACTAACGATCTTGACACAAAAAGTAGGAGTATGCAATGATTTTTACTAACAAAGTTAGAAAGTCTTCTTAATACAGAGAAAGACAGGAATGTCTTATGAGGACTGAATAATTCTCAGCACACAAAACTTCCTGCAAAATTAATGTAATAGTACAACAGTGAAAAAAATGAGTACTGGTGAACAAAGAGGAATTTCTGTTATATAAGATGAACTGACTGAAACAAATGAGAAGGGGATTAATCTTGGAGAACTAATTGATCATAAGATGAAAATGTGCCTGTACTAAAAACTATTATGAAGCTAGGAAATTTAATAAAACAGCTGTAATCTTAGGTGGTATCTTGTGAAATATTTCTACTAGATATCTCATTGTAATATCATTATCAGAAAGCTTTTTGAGAAGGGGAACTTCAGAAGAGTCTCCCAGATTGGCATATCTGTGCACTATTCTGCTTTTCTATCTATAAAATAATTCAAGCTGGAATGGGAGCAGAGGCAAACTACCAGTAGAGTAAAATACTGAAGAGTCAAACAAAAAAAGCCTGGCTTATTTTTTTAGTGCAGGGAAATAACCAATGAGAAAGCATATTTTTCTTTATCAGTAAAAAGAGAAAAGCTATATAAACCGAAGGATGCAGCTGGGATCAAAATACTTGGGTGTCAAATGGCTGGCAATTTATGTAGGATGAAAGTTTCTTAATTGTTGAAAGATTTCTAGATCAGTTTTCGTTTATTATTAATGGGTGTTTAAAGCACCCATGTGATTTCAAGATAGAACTTGGTAAATATATTAAGGAGAATAATATGTGATTATGTGTGTATTATGACTGCCTGGAAAATGGAATACACTATTCACCCATCAGTCTTATATTTACTCAAAAACTGGCTAAATCATAAGCCCTCTAACTCTACCCTCACCCTCCCCCCAAAAAAAATCAGTAACTTCTGCTTTTCTTATTGCTCTGCAGATCTATTTTGTTCTCAGACAAGCCTTTCAATGTTTGAGAGCTACAATCCCATTTATTTTCTGATAAAATTTTTTTTGTGAACTCATAACAGTACTCCAGGTTCTAAGAATTAGAATTCTGGCTTATAATAACACCCCAAACCTCGGATAATTCTACATAGTCAGAAGAGCCATGGGGCTTCAGTCAGGCAGTTCTCCCCTGAGACCTTATGATGACAAGGAACGAACAACTTAGAGAGCTTTTTTACACCTTTCCATAAATCTCTGATGGGCACACATTTTGAACACTTGTGTGCCACTCTGTTTCCCCCTCCCCTGTGTCAAGAAGGATAATGTAGCAACAAGTAAATGTTTGGGAAGGATGCTCAGTGATTTGGAAAGGCATCCATCCATGCAAGAAACAATAAATTAAGACAGGAATCTTCAGTCTGGCAAGGGATTACTGAGGAAGTATTTCATAGATATGTATGAAATACAGGGAGAGTAAGTATGGACTGCTTCTTCCAGTAAAAAGAAAAGAAGAAGGATATTAAGTGAAGCTAGAATGGGACAGGTTTTACACAGAAACAAGGGAGGCCTGTTTGCAAGTAGCATGTAGTCAAGATGTGTAACTTCTTGCCTCAGGAAGCTGCCAGGCCTGGCTTAGAAAATCTCTGATCTGTCTGCTACTGGAGATAAGCCAGGATCCTGGAGAAATATCATTAAAGCTTGACCTGACATTACACTTTTCCAGCCTTCACTTCTGCCAGCATCAACTGGATGAGAGGGTTTTGTTTTAACCTAACATTTCTCTTATGTTAAGTCTCGTACAAGCTGGAAAGGGTAGCTCAGCTTTGGAGCTTGAAGAGGAATCATACTCTTGTCTGATTCCCACAACTTTGTGTACTGATATGACCACAGGTCTTCTGAAAGCTGCACATCAAGAAAATTAAGGATTGTTTCTTTTCTGACTGCCCCACAGGCAGCCAGCTGAAGATATATGAATATACAGCACAAAACCAGCAACATAGTCTCTTTTCAAAATCATTTTGATAAATTCAGAAACAGGTCAAGAGAATATTTCTGGGCATTTCAACAGAAGCAATGACCAGCCAAGGTTTCATCCTATTTCAAATATGCTCCCATTTTTGTCAAAATCCTTTAAAACATGCTAACTGGTCTCAGCTGCTTTCTTCCTCATCAGAATCGGTGCTAATTCCTGCTTCTCCTATCTCTCAAGCACACAAAACCAAATTAAGAGGAAGCTGCAATGCAGCTAATTGGAAGGAAATGAAGGAGATTCCATTCGTCCTCCTATCTCATTGCAAATAGAATTGTTCCAGTCAGCTTCTCACATGCAATGCTGGTGAATACGTGTGACAGAGCAGGTTTAGCCTTTAACTGGAGATTATTCACAAGAAATAGCAGACTTGGCTTGCATTTCAGAGGGCAGGCTGTGCTTCCAGTGCTTTGTAGGAAGAGAAAAAAAGTGATTTGTTTACTTGCAAGCTGAACATAGTTTATGTGGAAATTATGGGAAGATAATCAGTGTGAAATCCCATGCCATGGTTTTCAGAATAAAGCCACAATATAAATTAGGAAGGAGAAAGTTGGCTGCACCTTTGTCTTACTCTCTTTAATGGCAATACTTTTACTGTTTCCTCAGTATTTTTAAGCTGCAGAATTTATGATGCACTCAGGTCTGGGTTTGTTTTGTTTTGAGGTTTTTTTGACATTACGTAAGTAGGAAGAGTTTTGATCTTCTTTATCTCCTTTTTCTTCTAATCTTGTCTGTATACAATCAATATAAAACTGTGACTCAGTGGAAAGGTATTTATTTATGACATGTCATCCCATAGGTCCAATAAATGTAGTTTCAATAGTATTTGACAGTTTTGACTTTGAAGATGGCCATTATCTCCAAGAAGTGAGATTTAAGTTCCTTTGAGAAATTTCAAAAGAAGATGTAAGCTTTACATGCTTATTTTAGCATCCAAATACCAGACACAAATTGCTAACCATTTACTTAAAGCCATAGCTTGTAATTAATGCAGAAAGGTTCCCCTTTCTTTGTCATAGCATTTGTAGGTGCCAGGATATACACCTGTTAGTTTGCTTGATCCTTGGAGCATAGTAGCTGATTTCCCATGCATGCTTAAAAAATTATCAGCTTGAAAACCAAAACTAATCAGGCCCCTCAGTTCAGAAAGGATATTGAGGTGCTGGAGCGGGTCCAGAGAAGAGCAACAAGGCTGGTGAAGGGACTGGAGCACAAGCCCTATGGGGAGAGGCTGAGGGAGCTGGGGTTGTTTAGCCTGGAGAAGAGGAGGCTCAGAGGTGACCTCATCACTGTCTATAACTACCTGAAGGGAAGTTCTAGCCAGGTGGGGGCTGGTGTCTTCTCCCAGGCACTCAGCAATAGAACAAGGGGGCACGGGCTTAAGCTCTGCCAGGGGAAATTTAAGTTGGATATCAGAAAAAAATTTTTTACAGAGAGAGTAATCAGGCATTGGAATGGGCTGCCCAGAGAGGTGGTGGATTCACCATCCCTAGAGATTTTTAAACGCAGATTGGACGTGGCGCTGGGTGCCATGATCTAGTAAATGGACTAGAGTTGGACCAAGGGTTGGACTCGATGATCTTGGAGGTCTTGTCCAACCCAATCGATTCTATGATTCTATGATTCTATAACTCCTTTGGTTCCAGTGCACCAAACCTTCATGGATATCTGTTATACAACTGTTATTAACCAGGACATTTATCCAGCATAGAAATTGGGAGCTACTGTAAAACTCTTCTATCAATAGCACGGTTCACTGTTTGAAATATGTGCCTTGGTCTCCTGCTGTTCAAGCATTGCAAATTGTCAAATTATATGTGACAGACGGATTGTGATTTGTCTTTTTCATGACAGGGAAAAGTGTTTTTCCTTACTCTAGGGAAAAAAATCCAAAACATTCAACTACATTGAGAGATTGTTCTGATCTCTTTTGGCTGTTTTTTGCAAAATGTTATTTGTTTTTACAGGTAAATATAAACTTCTTCCAAAACAGTATTTTATAATTCATGTAGGTCTTTTACATATTAATAGTGTTGTATACATTTTATTAAAATTCTGTGTTTGCAGAGCCTACCTAGTGACTTGTGTTAAAGAATACATTCATCTATTAAGCTACAGAAAAATTAAAATATCTTTTATGTTTATTGCCTGTACTGGTATACTACAAAGAGAAAGCCATTCAGTGAGAGCTACACAATATCTCACTTCACCTCTGAAGGAACATCTGTGGTTGTCTGTGGTGGAAAATACTTGTGGTGTGAACAGTGGATGAAGTATGGCGACTCATTCCAGTGTGGATGTATTGAACACTGGGGATAGCTGTGCTGGAGTCATATTTGGGTGCTGCAGTTGCATAAATGCAGCAGAAGCATTACTTCTTTGGCACAATTATTCTTCACATAATGACTGTGTTATAGCTGTCAGAAAACATTCTTCTCTTTTCATCACAGTGTAGGATAGACAACATCTGTTAAAAAGATCCTAAAATAGAGTTAGTATAAGATGTAAAGAGTTTAAAAAAAACACAGGAAGAAAGGAACTACAGATTTTCAGACAAATGCAAGTTCATAATTTTTTATTCTCTTTAGCTAGTGGAACCAACACATAGTGGTACAATTAAAAAAATAAAATCTTCATTACCCACTGTTGCTGACATGTAGCACAAAAAAAGGTATGTAAGATGAAACAATGTTAAAAATAAGCCCTTTGGGTTTTTTTGTTAAAACATACCTGTTCAGGATCATATTTTTAAATAACTCACTGAATTAGCCAAACCTACTATTTGCTGACATCTTAATTAGATAATAATATGTTATATATTCATTGTTTATAGTCCACAGCTGCCTGTGGCTGAAATTCATCACTTGTGGCTAATTGAGTACTCTGTAATGAATTTTGAATCCAAATTGACTCAAGTGTAAGAGTAATTTATAACATGACTAATATCTTATATTTCTGATTCTAAATTTTCTTCAACATGTTTTTCATTTTTGAGAACACTGGGATGGAAGACTTTGATCTGTTTTACTGATGACCCTTCATTTAGATTTTTTCTATATCTATACAAATGGTTGTACTTATGCATGAGAATTAATGCAAAAAGAAAAAGGCAAAAATGAGAATTAGAATCATGTGGAAATTTGAAAACAGCTTTGACAATAATATCACTATTTTTATACCTCTGAATGAGTATTTGTAATCATAAAATTAAAGACTCTAGTATTGGCTCTGTTTAGCCTACTCTAGGCATAGCTGTTTATGTTTATTACTTGGCAATTTGTAAGCTACTTTTCTCAGTTTTCTCTTTCTGTGGCTTTTTTTCCTGATCGTGTCAAGTTTCTTTTACAATTTTGCAAGTCTCAAATCTGACACTTGACCTACTCCCCAAGCATCAACATCCTTGATGTGCTCATTAATGCACAGTAGCATGCAGCACACTCAGCACCCTTCACTAGAGCCAAACACACCATCACTTCGGTCTCTGTGACTGAAAGAGGAACCTCCCTCACGAGAGTTACAAACTGCCATGCAGCATTACACCCATACAACAGAGAGATGCTTATAAACCTTGCTGTCATTTTCCTAGCCTTAGTATTTAGTCTGCCACTTGCAGAGGGGATTTGATGAGACAATGTGGAGACAGTTGCATGAAATCCAAGCAGCCCACTGGGGAGGCACTAGGAAATGCTGATGCATTTCTGACACCTGCATCCGCTGGATGTCCATGGAGGAACGCTTCCCTTGGCTGGGCTCTGCCTGACCACACACAACCAGAGGTCTGGTCAGCTTTCAGCTGCTGTCATTTGGACCACCGGTTGTTTGTTAAGTCCTTATCAAAGGGCAGTGCTGAAAAATAATAGAACTGGTTTTAGAGGCATAGCATGTTCTACACAGAAAATTCATTTGACCAAGTTTGAAGTGAAAGCACTTTGAAATTAAAATGTATATGACCTTTTAATAGTTTCTGTACAACAGCATTTACAATTGACCTATTTTGTAAAAAGTAACTAACTGCACTTATTCATATCCTCTTACCAGCGCTTGCCCTTCTTGTTAAGAGTGCAGAATGCAGCTCTAATCAGATGGTTCAGGTCCTCACCTGCTGTGAAAGACATATCAAGTGAAGACTGAGGTTTACATTAACCAGACTGTCTCTTTTGGAAAAAATCCCAGCTACCTGTTTGGGATAATTTTAAGTGTCCTTAAGGCCTGCAGGTCATCATAATGGCTCAGAGTGCAGTTTGATTTAAAGAAAGAGTAAAGCCAAAAGCCTATAAATTTGTAAATATACTTCATATAAACTCTCTGATGAGAGAATATCTCAGCTGATAGGGGAAAAATGTCCCCTTCAAACTGAAAATGTTGTTTGTTCGTTTTCAGGACAGGTGGTAGGGGATGCTCTTGAGGACATAAAAATTACTTTTATTTCCTTTTTCTATGCAGAAGATCAAAAGAAAAGTAGGCAACTGCCAGACTTAATGAGCCATGCTGAAGGGCTGCATTCTGACAGAATTAATCCATCATTTATAAAGTACTTCGTAGGAAAATGATTTAGCGAATCACATATCACTTTGATGTTTTGTAACACTCCTGCTTTTTAATATTTATTCAAAGAATGTAGCAGTTACAAATGGCAAAATCATGCATGCCAATAGCTGGAAGAACACGTTGTGGGATCACTGGTGTGGAACAGTTACAATCAGGAGAATTGGGAAGGATCAGTACATGCTGCAGGCTTGGGGATCTGAATATAAGTCTTTGACTTAGACCCAAATAAGTGTCACTCATTGTGGTGCACAGATAAAGATGGTCCTTGGCAGGCTGCATGTGCCTTTGAACAATGTTGCTCTGCTCATTCCAGCTGGGGCTAAAGGTCTCTGAACAGAGACCTGGCAACCCTGCTCTTCCCCAAAGTGCAAGGTCCTGCAATGCAGATCTTCTGTAGTAGGAAACAAAGAACTAACTGATATCTGTCCACTAGACCTCTGCAAAGGGAACTGAGTACTCCCAAAACACCCCTGTGGATGAAGCTGCACAGATCCTGTTTCCAAAGACAGGATTGTATTCACTTCCTGCTGCTTGGGACTCCTACTGCGTTGTAAGAAGAAGGCAAATGGCTGAAACAGGATGAGACAATAAACTCAGAGCTACACCAATTCTTTCCTTGTAATGGTCTGATGGTCTAGTGTGAGTTAATGTCAACTGATGCTAAGTATTTCCTCAGCAAAGACAGAAAATACATCTTTCTTTAAGTAAAAAAGAAAGTGAGACAGTACAGAATAACAAGGGCTTCTTGAGGTATGTTAACCCAAATAGGAAGGCGAGAGAAAGTGTATTCCCCAATAAACAACACTGGAAAACAGCTAACAATGGATGAGGAGAAGGCTGAGGTACTCCATTTTTTTTACTCAGCCTTCAGTGGCATCTTCTCTTCTCACACCTCTTGAGTAGATGGACAGCAGGATGAGGACAGGGGGAGCACAGTCCCTCCCATTGTAGGGAAAGATCATGTTTATGACCATCTGAGGAACCTGAATGTATGTAAGTCTATGGGACCCGATCAGATCCATCCCAGAGTCCTGAGGGAAAAGGCTGATGTAGTTGCCAAGACACACTCTGTGACATTTGGAAAGTCACGGCAGTCTGGTGAAGTCCGAGGTGATTGAAAAATGTGAAATACTGTACCCATTTATAAAAAAGGGTAGAAAGGAGGATTCTGGGACCTACCAACCCATCAGCCTCACCTCTATGCCTGGGAAAATCATGGAACAGGTCCTCCTAGAAGCTCTGCTAAGGCATAACAGGGAGGTGATTCATAGAATCATAGAATCATGGAATCGATTGGGTTAGAAAAGACCTCCAAGATCATCAAGTCCAACCCTTGGTCCAACTCTAGTCCATTTACTAGATCATGGCACCCAGCGCCACGTCCAATCTGCGTTTAAAAATCTCTAGGGATGGTGAATCCACCACCTCTCTGGGCAGCCCATTCCAATGCCTGATTACTCTCTCTGTAAAAAATTTTTTTCTGATATCCAACTTAAATTTCCCCTGGCAGAGCTTAAGCCCGTGCCCCCTTGTTCTATTGCTGAGTGCCTGGGAGAAGACACCAGCCCCCACCTGGCTAGAACTTCCCTTCAGGTAGTTATAGACAGTGATGAGGTCACCTCTGAGCCTCCTCTTCTCCAGGCTAAACAACCCCAGCTCCCTCAGCCTCTCCCCATAGGGCTTGTGCTCCAGTCCCTTCACCAGCCTTGTTGCTCTTCTCTGGACCCGCTCCAGCACCTCAATATCCTTTCTGAACTGAGGGGCCCAGAACTGAACACAGTACTCAAGGTGTGGCCTCACCAACACAGAGTACAGGGGAAGGATCACTTCCCTGGTCCTGCTGACCACGCTATTTTTGACACAGGACAGGATCCCATTGGCCTTCTTGGCCACCTGGACACACTGTTGGCTCATGTTGAGCTTCCTGTCAATTAGTACTCCAAGGTCCCTTTCTGCCTGGCTGCTCTGCAGCCACTCTGTCCCCACCCTGTAGCGCTGCAGGGGGTTGTTGTGGCCAAAGTGCAGGACCTGGCACTTGGCCTTATTGAACTTCATCCCATTGGAATCAGCCCATCTCTCAAGTCTATCCAGATCCCTCTGCAGAGCCCTCCTGCCTTCCAGCAGGTCGACACTCCCTCCCAGCTTGGTGTCATCAGCAAATTTGCTGATGATGGACTCAATCCCCTCATCTAAATCATCAATCAAGATGTTAAACAGGACTGGACCCAACACAGACCCCTGGGGAACACCACTGGTGACTGGCCGCCAGCTGGATGCAGCTCCATTCACCAGCACTCTCTGGGTCTGACCCTCCAGCCAGCTCTTAATCCAGGAGAGGGTACACTTGTCCAGGCCATGGGCTACCAGCTTTTCCAGGAGTATATTATGGGAGACAGTGTCAAAGGCCTTGCTGAAGTCCAGACTGACCACATCCACAGCCTTCCCCACATCCACCAGGTGGGTCACCTGATCATAAAAAGAGATCAGATTGGTCAGACAGGACCTGCCCCTCCTAAACCCATGCTGGCTGGGTCTAATCCCTTGTCCACCCTGAAGGTGCTGTGTGTTTGCACTCAGGATGAACTGCTCCATAACCCTGCCAGGCACGGAGGTCAGGCTGACAGGCCTGTAGTTGCCAGGGTCCTGCTTGCAGCTCTTTTTGTGGATTGAAGAACAAGGGATGGAGATTTTGAGATTTTGAGACATCCGCCAGCTGCTTGTGGAATAATTCATCTCCTTCATCATCCTGGTTGGGCGGTCTGTAACAGACACCCACAAGAGTGTCAGCCTTGTTGGCCTTCCCCCTGATTCTGGCCCACAGGCACTCAACCTTGTCACTGCTGACCTCAACTTCAACAGAGTCAAGAGAGTCTCTAACATATAAAGGCACCCCTCCACCTCTCCTTCCCTGCCTGTCCTTTCTGAAGAGCTTGTAGCCCCCCATAGCAGCACTTCAGTCATGTGATTCATCCCACCACGTTTCTGTGACAGCAACTATGTCATAGTTTTCCTGCTGCACTGTGGCTTCCAGCTCCTCTTGTTTGTTTCCCATACTGCGTGCATTGGTGTACATGCACTTCAGCTGGGCCATTGATTTCATTCTCAACTCGGGCTCTATGCCCTTAGGCCTATCTCTGGAGAGCCCAGTTGCCATCCCTTCCCCCTTCAAACCTAGTTTAAAGCCCTCCTCACAAACCCTGCCAACTTATGGGCTACAGTTCTTTTGCCCTTCCTAGATAAATAAAGCCCATCTGCTTTGACGAGACTGGGCAACACGGAGTTTGCCCCATGATCAAAAAACCCAAAATTTTGACGATAGCACCATCCCCTAAGCCACCTATTGGTAAGCTGGGCTTTCCCAAACCTCTCCTCATTCATTCCAGCTAGCACAGGAACTGAGGCAATTACTACCTGTGCTCCTGATTCAAGACAGCCGGCACAGTTTCACCAAGGACAAGTCCTGCCTGACCAACCTAGTGGTCTTCTATGACGGAGTGACTACCTCAAGTGGACAAGGGAGGAGTTACAGATGTCATTTATGTGGACTTCTGCAAAGCCTTTGACATGGCTGCCCACCACATACTTCTCTCTAAATTGGAAAGAGATGGATTTGGTGGGTGGACTGTCAGATGGATAAGAAAGTGTTTGGATGTTTGTATCCAGAGGATAGTGGTCAATGGCTCAGAATCCTGAGGGACACCAGTGACAAGTGGTATCCCTCAGCGATCCATTTTGGGACCAGCTTTATTTAATATCTTCTTTAACAATATAGATGAAGGGATCAAGTGCAGCCTCAGGAAATCTGCAGATAACACAAGGCTGAGTGGTGCAGTTGTCACACTTGAGGGATGGGATGCCACCCAGAGAGATCTGGACAAGCTCAAGAAGTACGCCGATGGGAATCTCATGAAGTTTAACAGGACCGAGTGAAATGTGTTTCACCTGGGTCAGGGCTACCCCCAGTATCAACACATGCCAGGGGATGAAAAGATCAAGAGCAGCCTTGCTGAAAAAGACTTGGGGGTGCTGGTGGATGAGAGGCTGGACATGACCCAGAAATATGTGCTTACAGCCCAGAGAGCAAAATATGTTCTGGGCTGCATCCAAAGCAGTGAGGCCTCCAGGTCAAAGGAGGTGATTCTGCCCCTCTACTCTGTTCTCATGATACCTCACCTGGAGTGCTGTGTTCCATCTCTGGGGTGCTCAGCTCAGGAAGGACACTGATCTGTTGTAGTGAGTCCAGAGGAGGCCACCAAGATGATTAGAGGGATGGAGCACATCTCCTACAAGGAAAGGCTGAAAGAACTGTGTTTACTCAGCCTGGAAAGCAGAAAGCTTCAGGGTGACCTAACTATGGCCTTGCAGTACCTAAGGGAGCCTACAAGAAAAATGGAGAGGGACTTTCTACAAGAGCATGTAGTGACAGGACAAGGGGCAATGGACTCAAAGTAAAAGAAGATAGGGTTAGATTAGATACTAGGAAAACAATTCTTTACTGCGAGGGTGGTGACATAGTGGAACAGGTTGCCCAGAGAAGTTGTGGATGCCCCATCCCTGTGTTTACAGCCATGATGGGCAGGGCTTTGAGCAAACTGATCTAGTGAAAGGTGTCCCTGTCCACAGCAGAGGGATTGGAACTAAATGATCTTTAATGTCCCTTCGAACCCAGGCCATTCTGTGACTCTATGCTAGTGTACCACATTTTTCTAGTAAGGATCCTGACACCTTTTCTCAGTAGTGAGATCTGCAGGGTACTAAACAGAGCAGTACTTCTCAATCTTATCCTTGAGACGCAGGACCCTAGCCTGTGCCTCAGGTATCTCAAGTCTTGCTGTGGCTCAGATATTTTCCTCTGATTTCCATCACACTCTAGGAACTCTGCCCTCTGGCTTAACATCTTCAAGAATAATTTGGCAAGCAATCAATGAATATAGCCTTATACAAATTCTTAACCATAGTCCCCTTGGTCTTAAAAAGTCACAGATGAATCAGAGGGCTCTGGAAAAACATGCAAGTCCTAAGGCAGATCCTTGCTTGACCTATTCCTCATCTTTCTGCAACTAACATTTCAGGCTAGGTGAAGTTCTTGTTCCTTTATCTGCCCTGGCAAATTATTAAGCAACAGCACACCTAAATTAGCACCTTCTAAATGTGGTCTCACTTCTCTGTCTCTTTTTTCCATATATGCAGACTGAGGACATGTAGGTATGCAAGTTGTATTGTTTGGTTTATCAATTAAATGCAAATTCCTAGTCCCTTTGTATGGTTTTGTCATTCAATGTAGCTCTAAATCATTCTTTCTGGGCAGAACAACTGTCTGAAGTACTTCACAGCACCTTGCTTTGTCTTCAAATGGACAGAATTCCATCATATAGCAGAAAGAAGTGGAATTCCTAGTTGGAGCCAGAAATATCCTAGCTTATCAGAGAGGCAGTTGGGAACTGGCTTGTGTCTGGATTCATGGTGTATCCCTGACATTTGTTCCTGAACCTGTGACTGTTTGCCAATATACTCACTTTTGTGTAAAATTTAACTAGAACTAAATGTACTGGCAATCTTGGTGTGAGAAGTTCCAAAACTCAGTCTTGGTAGCACTACATAATTTCACTGCACCACAAAAAGCTTAAGAGGGACTCTTCTCTTATTGTTTTTGTACTTTGCACCGGGGTAGAAAAGTATTACCTTTCTCCTCCTTCCTCACTGAATATGAGGATTTATATCTTCCTTGGACAGATCTAGTTGATGCTAGAGACAGCTTAATGAACATTTTTTTCATTTCCTGTGGTCTGCATTACATTCTCTAGGAAAAGGGGGAAAGAAAGCTCTCATAAAAACATTAGGTTTTTTGGTACATAAACACAGTGAAATGATTCTTTTGACCCTCTTTGGCAGCCTGCTATTTACTGACTCTGTCATTTTCTATGCTTCTGAAAAACTTTTTCAACAGGTTAAGAGCTCACTTGGTTTGCCTGCATGCTCTAATGGAAAGATAAATATGCCTTCTCTTTTTCCTTAGTATGTAGCATGAAAATAGACAAGATCATCGGGATTTATGTAGAAAATCATGTCTGGCTTCTAGTATTGGATTATAAAATGCAACTTGGGATCACTAAGAACAAATATATATTTTTAAAACCTGACTAAGTACTTATTTTGGAAGGTCAAACATAGCAAGTGATTTTTGAAACTATTTTTAATGGTTTCTTACTTACAACATTTGCCATTTCAGAGGAAATCACATTCAACTCTATTTTGGCAGATGGCAGGGCAGGAAAAGTATTTCTAGCATCCATAGTTGATTAATGAATACCATTATTTAATGGATTTTAGAGAAAAACAACTGTACTTATATGAGGGCTTTTTAATGACTGCATTTCAGCAAAAGCTGAATGAACAATGTTCATTTAGAATGTCTTCATCATGTAATCTTTCCTAGAAGGCTCAGTAAAGAAATAAAACTCTCTTACTATTTAATACAGAAGTTTAACCTGCTATGATACAACTAAGTGGAGAAGGATTTTGAGAACTTAATTTCAAGCACTGGCAGTTTAACTGTTTTATTAAAAACTCTTCACACTCCAGTAAACTTTACACATTGTGACATTCATTCATTTCCTCCTTGACAGGCTGAATGAGAATATACAATGCAGCTATTGGATATTCACCTTTACTCTTTATGGGTTTTTTTCCCTTTAAACAGACAAGTATTATTGGTTTTTATTAAGACCTAGAAGTAAAAAAAACCCACAAACCTGATAATACAGTTCAGGCAACACAGGAGTATGACACATCTCTAAATACATTTGGAAATAACTACTTAAAACTGACAGCTATTTTAAAAGCTGCTTATGTTAACAATCGTATTTCCAGATCACATTCATTCATTTAATACACCCAGCATGTTACCTCTAAGTAATAAAATTGTTCTTCATTCACAGAAATGCATCCTAGCATGACATTTCTCAAAACTAAATTTCCCCTTTGCTTAAATTGTTCTATTAACAAAAAAAAAAGCTTTATTAAAACATTTAATTTTTGCACTCTGTGAGAACATAAATTATGTTTTCCATTTCCCTTAAAGGGTACATTTTGTTTGTTATTCAAACAAAAAATTTACTATAATTTTTAGAGACCTTGTTTCATTTTAATGAATAATACTAGTATTTATGAATGTAGTAAGTGAACGATGTATGTAATTGAAGTCTGTGCTGGGGTGTTTAGAAGAACTCATGAAGATAAAAATTATTTCTATGTCAAGCACAGAATGTGAAGCCTAGTTTGTTTAGGTTTCATCTAACAGACAATGGGATACATCTATTTCTCTGTCACCTTTGCTGTCATGTATGCAGAACAGACATGATCACACAGAGGTGTATCCCATCATTCATGAGAAATAAGAAATTGAATTTTAATCACACCTTTTCTCTACCTCCTGCTTCTTCCATACTCTCCTGAATATGATCAGCAGCAATGAGAAGCTGCTTTTTGCAAGAAGTAAATGGAAGGCATTCAAAGTGAGAATCCTAGAAGATTAACTATCTTCACACGTTTATTTTGGATTTTGATATTCTGTTAAGGGCAAATGGAACTTTTCCAATTTTTTTAGGTTGTTTTATTTAATTAACCAAGCACGTTACCGTGTTACCTGACACCAAGAAATGGAGCTGTTCCTGTGGTAAATTGTTTCTCAGAATGAGTTGAATACTGTGGAGATTGAGTGTAAAATAGGTGTCATATCTTGGTCCAAATTCAGATACAGTGTCAGCTGGTGTAAACCACACTTCGTTGAATGCACATGAAGTGCCTTACACTCATGAATTCTTAACCCCAAAAAGAAGGATTAAAAACATATGAGGAAGAGTAAATTAAAGGGTGCAAATCTTTTCCTCCCTTACTCTTAAATCTTCTTCAATCACTCTGGCAAGAGAAGGAAGCCTAAAGGCAAACTGAAGTATACCCCCATAATTTTTCCTTATGCAGTGGGCTTTCTTATTCAGAGCAGTTGCAAATGGCTGCACCAGACTGGCACCCAACCTGTGGCACAGAGTCAGGTAACAGCCACATGGGTATATGGCCAGACCAGCCTTTGCTTGTAAGAAACCATAAGGAACAGAGTATGCAGCCAAGCAACTCCGAGGATGTCACAGCTTTATTAGAGGCAGGGTAGCCCCACAGGATAGATCAAACTGAGGCTGTTTTTCACTTCTCTGACACACCTTTTCATCTGTTCCTACATGCATGATTTCCACTTTAATCTCACAGGCTGGTTTACAGTCTTCTGGGATTTATCTCCCTTCATCTTGCTTCAGCTTCAGCACACCTTCTTATCCTTCCCCATGACCAGACCCCAAGTCCACAGCAGCTCTAAGCTATGCTCTTGCTTTGCACAGGAGGCAAAGGAGCTTCCTTGGGCACATGACTAAGCTTCAGGCATTTCATAGCTCTTGTTGGATTCCTCTGACCACTCAGAGACATGAAGAAATATGAACTTAGAACTTTTCCTTTGTTTCTGGGAGGTAGGGAAGTAGAAAGGTGGGGATGATGTGCCTTTCTCTATACAGACACCTTGCTTGCATTTTGGACAAGAACTTCAGTCTGACTGCAGTGCAGAGGATTGTTATACCAATCCATTTTGCTGTAAATATACAGGGAAGGATTTGACATACGGCCCCATTCCACTGTCACTCCCAAGTAAGGTGTCAAAAACCTTGTCTTTCAATCACCAGCTAAGGATATCTGACATAATTTCTGTACCTTGATGGCAGAGTGGGATGAAGTCTGTGTCACTGATTTTAATGGGTGGTGCTCAAGATGGCTTCTACAACAAGACCACATGAGCCTTTATCCTTTTGAGGTTACTTTCTGGCAAGCTTTAAGGCCAATGGTGTTCACAATAACACAGAGCTGCCTTTTCAAGACAGCACTTGATTTTAAACTGGGATGCTTTGTATTTCTAGTCCTTAAAGTAGAGTAAGCAACAAATCAAATGGGCATATTTGTCACCTGACACTTGCTGTCTGCTGCTTTCTCACAAGGCAGTCATCTCACATCTTCCTTTTTTGAGGGCTGGCATAGAGCTTGTCTCAAAAAGCTCCTTCCTTTGCTCTGTTGTCCTTAGTCCTATCTACTGCTGCATTAAGATCTGTTCAAACTTTTTTCTTTGTTTTCACTTGCAGTGACTTTAAATTAACATGAGCTGTTTCTTCTGATGTAGAGAGAAAAATGGCTTTGGACCATAAACTCTCAAAGCTGAGGTCCAGTTGGTGGCTCTCTAGTCACACAGGGACAGCCAAGAGAGTGACCTACCTATGTGATTGCTGCTTGTTCTTTGTATTTCTTACTCCCTTTGCTCTGGAAAAATACAAAAGAATCTCTTTAACTCAGTGACCTTGTAGAAGTGCGTAGGGGAAAGCAGAGTATGCCCTTTACAGAAACATAATGCAACGTATTCTTCATAGGCCTGTTTCTGTCACGAAAACTACATCCTTTGCCACAGGATGTTCACTGTATACTCTACTGGTTGTCCAGCTGAGGCTAGAATTAATTAGCCTTTGAAGTCTCCTCTGTCACTTCTTGTGGCAATCCTCTTGGGTTGGTATTTAATATGGATCTGTCTACCTCCAATTCTATCTCAGTGCTAAACATGTCATTTTTTGTTTTGTAACAAGAGAGCAGCTCTCTTACATAAAGTGACAGAATTTCCAATGGACTTATCATTCTAATTGGAATTTTAGTGATACAGCATCTCTACTGGTAAGTTACTAAAGAGACCCCTAAGCATTATTTTTTTGCTCACTAGGGCTCCAAACCCATAGATCATTTGGTTATAACTGAAAGAGCAGAAAATTCAGAATAAAATTAATTCTTATTCTGGATTGAATTGTTCTTAGAGTACTTTTCACAATTTGGGAGCTTATGTTGATTCCCTCAAACTTCTTGATCTTTTTAAATATAAATATTTGTGGACACACACTGTGTTCTGTCATTCGAAATATCACCTTAGTTATAATTAAGGTGCAGCGTAAATCATGGACAAAGAAAACAAAAGCTGATGATTTATCATAGAAATGACAAATATCAAGGTCAAATAGAAATTCCATGTCGCAGTTGGCACACAGTTCATACCTAAGAATGTATACCATTATGATATAAATAATCTGAAAAAAACCCAATATATGTAAAATCTATATTGATCATGTTTTGTAAGTGGTCATATTTTATCTTAAGTAGCCAAAATAATTTATTTCATTTGAGTCTGAGGTGCCATTATAACTTCAGACCTAAGGAGCATGCACATAGCTACAAGGACAGTCCTAACAGACATGCGTTGTAATCCTAAAGTAAGAGTGTCTTCTATCCATCTCCTATGTAGCTCCACTTTTATTCACTATCAGATTGTACATGGATATTTCCTCCACATGCTGGTGAGTACAGTGTTTATGTTCAGCAAATGCCCACGTAGATTATTGACTACTGAAGATGTAAAAGGCTTTTGCTAGATTATGCTGTTGTGGAGTCTTTTAGAATTACAGTAACACTAAACAAGGTGGCTGTGTCTTTGCGCTCTTTGGGCAGCTGTGTACACAGATGTATTCTAGCCAGAGGAAAGTTATTGGCCAAGTACTGTGTTCAATAAAAAAGGAATTGACTAACTTCATCTCCTAAGTTCTACATAACCCAATTTTAAGTGCATTTTGTCCTGGAAGGCTTGTTTTGTAATAAATCAGAGATGATTAAGTCAACTGTGAGCTAATTTTTCCAAGATTTAACTCTTACATTTTCTCTTACTAAGCCTAAAATATATATTTACACAGTGTCACTTGGATACTCTAACTTGAATAAATCTAAATACTGCAATAGTTTACTTATACAGAAATATATAACCACTTTGGAAAGCAAAATGAAAATTACATGTTTCAATTCCTAAAAATGAACTATTAAAGGCGTATGCTATAGCTAAATAGTGTTTATATTATATAACAGCAATTATATCACTAACTAGTCAATGTGTTGGCTTCTTCATTGTCATAAAACTCCAGCTGCAGTGAAGCATGGCCTGGACTTTACTTTCCAGCCTCTGGCTTCTCTAGACAATTGAGTGTGAAGTCTTCTTTACACTCTTCAAATGGAAAATGAGTAATGCAGATTAGTTGACTATGGCCAGAGGGAACACCACGGTTGATGTTTTTTGTTCTTTAATGAGACCTGCTGCTTTCTCTAAATCAAAAATCATTTACCTTTTTCTAATTGAAGAGTTTTCTTTCAATTGTTTAGATGAATCTAATAATGTGTCTATCCTTATGAAATGTATGAAACACAGAACAGCTTTATTCTCTTTTTCCTAACACAGCAAACTTTCTAGATGACAATTCTGCCAATTACAGTGGCAGCATTTTTTATCAAAACATCTAAACAGAGACAGTCAAATGGATTTTGTTTTAATTTTGAATACATTAGAATGAATTCTAAGACTTGGGATATTATAATGCTACCAAATAGAATCTCCAAAGAGAACACCATGATTTTTCCAGGGCCCTCTTTCTTGGTGTATTACAGCTCCTGATGATGTGAAAAATACCTCCCATTCCCACTGAGAACATATTCCTAGCAAAAGATAATTAAGAAAAGCAAACCCTTATTTTTTTAAATACTTGTCTCTCATAACTACATCAAAAGCCAAAAGACTTCTAAAAACTGAAGGACAAAGATTGTTTTCTTAAAGCTGAAGTATTACCAATTCTTCTCAATAACTCAGATGTTCACAAAAAAAGAAAAGTTCAGGGAACTTCAACAACTACCAACTTTCTGAAACTTCAGTGTTATTTTAAACAGGTCTCTTAGTTTCCTCCACTTTGCTGAGTATTGGGATATTTGAATCATTTAGCTTCTTTAAGTGAATTATTTTGTGCACCACAAGCCAGATTTTGCAATATCAACAGCTCATCATGAAACAGAGCCAATGCAGCACGAGGAAATAGCTAAAGCAAGAGAAGAAACAGATTTGTTTAATTTTACTCACATATTCCTTAGAAATCAGTGATGAGGGTAAAGAAAATCCAGACCACGTATAAAGCTTTCACAAAAAATGTTTGGATAAAATTAATTTCATATTTGTGAAGTTTTCCACAGACTGTTGAAGGCTTAGTAGTAACTGTTGCCAAAACCTTAATTTCAGTCATTTTTACTGCCCTTGACTTATTCCTAAAAGTATTTTTAAAGAACAGATTTAGAAGCTAGTCAACAGTCAGGATTTTAAAGTAGCAGGAATCACTTACAAAGCATCTTTTATAATTTTTTTCTGAGATGGTGGTTTTATTCTCTTTGGAAATACAAGTAACATCCATGTTTAAATTTGTTAATCATGAATAGTGTGTATTTGTTGTGTACATGTTTATCTAAGTCTATAAGAGCAAAAGTTCTACATGCAAAATGCTTTCTGCAAGACTTACAGGAAAAAAACTACAATTCAGATAGTCTTCACATCGCAAAGTTTCACACAATGTCATAACTCCATAAAGTCATACTTGTAAGGATGTATGGATAAGAGAACATTTGTCCATTTGACAGTTTCCGAGTACATGAAAAAATGCTACAAGAGACACAAGAAAAATAACATACATAACCTTCATGTGAAGTTCTTGCTCTTTTACCAAGGATTGTAACACTTACAATATCTAATTGTTTAATTTGAAAAAATAAATGTGATTTTATGGAAGATTTGGAATCATCTGATCCTTCTCTTTCTGTTTTGCAAATCCAAAATGCACAACTTTGTCAGTTAGAGGGTTATTCTCAGTTATGGAACAGAGATGTCATCTTTGCATGATTTCTCTAAACTTTTGGAGTGTGTGTGTATCATAATTGCAGTACATGTCTTTTTTTGTCCCTCAGCCTTTCCTAGAATACCACATGGCTAGCACTAAATTAAAAGAAGCTTTCTTCAGTTTAAAGTGAAGTAAAACTAGTGAGAGATGTGCTCTGGAGTAATAAGGAAAATATGGAGATTGAAAAGAACTTAACATTACTTACTGCCATGTTTCCAAATGTCAAAGACCATTCACAGATGGAGGGGGTTTTCTGTGTTTAAAGACTTTATTGTCCTCAAGAAAGACATGAAATATTTCCATGAAGATGTCAAGGGATAACAGGATGGTCATTAATACAAGTGTACTGAATGGGAAGAAAAAAAAAGCAAGAGTCAGGAATGCTTGTAATGCTGCAATGCAAACATGACCTGCAGCACAGAGCCCAACAGCAACAGGGAATATTGCAGAAACTGGGTGCACAAGTTAATTCCTTTTCTGCCACCTTGGTTTGATCCCTTTAAAGTGAATTTTAGCACTTTCCAGCTGGGAGAAGCCAAAATTTCACGAGTAAACACGTAATGTCAGATATCACAACTGCAGGAAGAGAGACAAATACTAAATGGCTGATCTGCTAGCCAGCAACGTGAGGGTACATCTGCTCCCACCTCATTTGTAGAACTCTTCAAAATACCAAAGATTTTAAAGAAACAGCAAGATTTACCAACAGCTTTTTACACCACATCAAAGCACAAACAGCAGGCGCAGTTAAGTAGAAATTAGTTTTTACTGTTAAACATGGGGAACATTTCAGAAACTTGACCTCCAGGGAAGACAAGAAGCCCAAGAATCAACTCCAAAACACCTTCAGGGCAAACAGCTTCTGTATGGTAAACAGAAGGTCACAAAACTAAGTCTTTAGACTACATAACAGCCACTAAAGTACTGAACAGCATTAGCCAAAGATTTACAATGCAACAGCTCTATCAAAAAGGACAAGAAGGGGTAGGTGAGTAGGTTTTAGAATGATAGAACCATGGAATCATTTAGACTGGAAAAGATGTTTAAGATCATGAAGTCTAGCTGTTGCTCTAGCATTGACAATTCCAGTGATAAACCGTGTCCCTAGTCCATGAATTGTCAATACCTCCAGGGACGATGATTCAACCACTTCCCTGGGCCACCTGTTCCAAGGCTTGATAAGCCTTTTTGTGAAGAAATTTTTCCTAATATCCAATCTAAGCTTCCGCTGGTGCAACTTGAGGCCATTTCCTCTTGTTCTACTGCTCATTACCTGGGAGAGGAGACCAACCCCCCACCTGGCTACAACCTCCTTTCAAGTAGCTGTAGAGAGCAATAAGATCCTCCCTGAGCTTCCACTCCAGACTGAACAACCTCAGCTCCCTCAGCTTCTCCTCATAAGATTTGTGCTCCAGACCCTTCCCCAGTTCTGTTCTCCTTCTCTGGACACGCTCCAGCACCTCAATGTCCTTCTTGTAGTGAGGGACCCAGAACTGAACATGGGATTTCAGGTGTGACCTCATCAGTGCCAAATACAGGGGGACAATCGCTGCCCTGATCCTGCTGAACACACTGTTGCTGATACAAGCCAGAATGCCATTGGCCTTTTTAGTCACCTGGGCACACTGGTGGCTCATGTTCATCTGACTGTCAACAAGCATTCCCAAGTCCTTTTTCACCAGGCAGCTTTCCAGTCACTCTGCCCCAAGCCTGTAGTGTCACAATAACCCCTTCATGGTGCCTTGGTCCATTGATCCAGCTTGTCCAGACCCCTCTGCAGAGCTTTTCTGCCTTCCAGCAGATCAACACTTCCATATACGTGCCATTTGATGGTACTCAAGATGATTTGTTCCACTGTGTTCACATTATGCTGATTTTCATCTTCTCTTAAACACCATAAAACAGTGAGATTCGATTACTTCAAGCTCTAATGCTAGAACTTCATTTTTAAGGTGTTGGTAATCAGTTACTTTGATGTTTGTTACCTTTTATTATCAGACAGGTATTTCTTGCCTAGGTCTTTATATGGGTTACAATTCTGCTTTCATTAGCATGGTTTCTCAGTGCTTGTAAGCCATACTCTGAGAGACATGACTGACATCTGCCATATGAGGTTTTTATCTTCTTATACTCTCCCCATAGCAGAAATTGTTCATGAAGTAAAATTGTTTTCTCTGGTATATTTTACTTCATCATATGTGCATGCTGTAAAGTTTAGTGTTAAACAGAGCAAGGTCAAAGAAATTATGGCTTCTGGCTCCTGTTCATTTCACTGTCTGGCACCAGATTTGAAAATCTCTTGTCTCCTACAGATTGTTATCCTTGGGTAAACATGTTGTATTGCAATTGAGAACCTGCCAACAACCTGAATGAGAATATACCTGTTTAAAAAGGCAAAACAGCTTTTAATTTACTGACTCAATTCATACTTGTTCTTCAATTCATCACCAACCATTTCTATTGTTCCTTGTTTTCTTTGTTTTAGCATAAGATACTCTGTGAGGATTTTCTCCTTTTTGATCAATGCATCTGAACAACTGGGTACACAGTGATGTGTTGAAATCTTACAACTATTCAGTACTGTTCTGCAGAGCTCCTGGTCTGCCAGTTCACAATATTTTTTGTTGTTTTACAACTTGCCATTCATTTTTGTTTCCTTTCTACTTTTTTCCAGAAAAAAAAATTATCTCCTAAATTGAAAAGGCTGAAAGGACTAGGGAAGGAAAGGGTTTCCAGGTTCTAAAAAGATAAAGCTGAACATAGAATGAAAAAAATAGCTGAGGAAATACAATCATATTTGTCACGCTTTTTGCACTGCTTTTTATTCTGAGCATTATCTTACTTCTACCAGTTTAGTTATGGTTTCACATGAATAAAGTAGAAGGTTCACTTTCAGTATGATTTATTGCAATCAGTAAAGATGGATATCATATGCTATTAAGTCAATTGCGTAGTTATGTTGAACAATTAATGAATCACTGAAATCTCAAGTGTAACAACAGAGATATATTGTTATTGCAGCCAAAGTACTGCAACCATGAAGAAATATTGGGGTAGAAGGACATTACAGTCACGTTACAGCTAATGAAATATAAGCAAATCCCTAACAAAAAAAAAAAAAAGGAAAGAAAAAGTGTGGATGATGAAATATAAATTAAGCTAAGGGATTTTTAGTTCACAACAAAGTACCAAAATATAAGAAGAATGTGCACACCTAATTCTCTCCTCATTGTTCTAAGTTTACCATAAGTAAAATTCCAGGCCCCTGAATCAAGTCAGCACATTGGGTTAGGGAACATTTATCTAAATGAAGACACACTCCTGCTTCACCTCTGCTTCCTTCCTTCCTTATCTTCTAGTCAGATTGGGTAAGTAAGCTAAACACTGTGCTGTCTTCAGTGTGAACCTTGTTTAGAAAGCTCTTCCACAATAAAAACACACGTGGATCACATCTAATAGAATATATTATACATGAACCTCTCTATATATGAAAGAAAATCAGACAGAAGAATTTCATTTTTATAGGATTTATATCTGAAACATGTTATTCATACATGTATACATAAAAGGGTAGTCATAGTATTGCTATAGTTGAAGTGAGACCAAGAACACATAGTTGCTTTCATTTCAGTTATATGTAAGAAGTGATACTCCTGTCAAAAGCTCAAGTACTACAGGCAAATTATAAGTCTGCTCAGGCTACTTTTTCTGGCTGATTTTCTAGATATGTAAGAGAGGAGGAAGATGAGAGTAAGAAACATGAAAGAAAAAAGAAAAAAAAATTCATCAAACCACAGTAGATATCTTTATGTTCTGTTTACGGAGATGCCCAGATAAGTGAGCATGGAAACATGGTGCAGGTATTGCTTCCATAACAAGATGAGATCCCACCACAGTCACCAGCATAGTCTGTGGTTCAGTGTGTTGCTGACATGATGTTAGCTCAGCATCAGGCAGTTTGGATGCTCTCAGGCACACCTCCATGCTGTATCTGTAGGTTGCCTGCAAGCATTTCTGCAATCATCATAATTGCTGCCTAGGAGTTATCTGTATAAAACTGTACGCTGAGCTGGAAATAGGCCATGGTTCTGGCTTCTTCAAGACTCCACTGTAAGACTGATACTGACAAAGCCAAAGACTGGGAACATGATCCTGAAAAGAAACTCCAAACCTGTCTAGTGAAAGTATGCCGATTGCCAGAGATTTGGTTTAAATTACACGGGATTTTCAAAATTAAAAATATATGGACAAAATAATGTGAAATGAAAGAAAATCTTTTAAGACAAGTTATCTGAGGCCAGGGGAAAAAAAGGCATGCAAATACCAGTAAGAGTGGCAGATGTTTTGAGATACAGTAAACACTTCTTAATGCCATCTCTCAAAGCAATAAGCACTAATAATGTTTATCCATCATAAGTAAACTCTGTACCTGTCTTATAATATTCATATAGTGTAAATCTGTCTACAACTGTGTGAGGAAAGAGAACTACATCCTCAGCAGATCTATGCACCTTGAGAACCATGCAAGGCCTACAACCTGTCAGGCAAGACATGTCTTGTCTTTCCCCAACTGTGCTCCTGCTTGAGGGTTAGCAGAAGACAAAGGGATAGGATTTTCTCTCCTGTGATTTTAAGGCATGTAATTAACCTGCTTCTATTTACTGGATACACAAGTGCTCCCATGAGAGTGAACTGTGCTCCTTTGAGTAGTGTAACAAACAAACAAAATGGACTGGCTGTTTAATCAAGTAATTGCCCTAACGATGCCCTCCTAGGCACAAACATTGGTGGTTTGGGAGAGAGCTTGAATGTTGTTGACTTTTGGTCATGTTACAAAGGCCATTTATTTATGCAGATTTCTTCTCAGAGAAGAGCTGAATAGATAGCTATTTCCTCTGATCATGGAGGAGAGTTTTTGGCATTCTGGCTAACTTGGTTATATTTTGCCACTCTGTAGCTTTTCTTTTCTTACTTGATTTAAAAATAATATCCTTTGAGATTTATTCCAACTCAGTAATCAAATAAAACAACTTTAAGGAAAGTGTAAATTTTTTCCAGGTTTAAGCATTTAGTCTATAAATGAAATTACAAAGAAAAATTAAATATTAATTCAATGAGTTGCCCAATTTTAGATCAGTATGGTGTCTGAAGGGCCATGTTTACAGGGAATTCACTGAGCCAACATAAATCCATGGCCAGTTGTGTTCAAAAGCAGAACTGAAATGCTTCCAAAAAAAAAAAAAGAAAAAAACTTGTTATTTAATTATTGATTTTTTTCATACCACCTTTCTTCCAAGTTTTGGTCATCCTTGACAATTTTTTAAACAGTTATAATCATAAAGTAGCAGTCCTCAGCCATTACCCATCCATTACACTGCCCCAGCAGAAAAGTAAATCCAGAGAGAGTCTTTACACTAGCAGAATAAACACCATACTCCTATATCATCCTTCAAGTCTGAAGATTGAAACTGGTTTTTTATGGCATAAAACTAAAAACTAGCAGATGGCTTATGGGTGAAGGGGCAGTTTAACAAGACTGCTACCAGACTGTGCCCCCACAGAAGCTGCTACTCCTCGTACTGGTTCCTGCCTGTGTCCTGCAATTGGATGCTGGTGTGGCCTATATCCGGAAGAAGGGAGGCACAACATCCCATTGTGCAAAGCTTATTAACCCCTTCACAGTGCTAATGTCTTTCTAGTACACCTTTGACTGCTTTTGCTTTCTGTAGCTATAATAAATGGCTCCTAATCAACAAGTAATTCATGATCATACACACTGATTGTTTACCAGCTCATGGGAAAAAAGAACTGCTCTAGTTTATATAAGAGCAGTGAGATGAACAACTATCTTATCCCCAACGTTGCTTCTGTTCAGTCAGTCAGTGTTATTTTCCTCTTGTTTGGTTGGAGTTCATCACATCTCTTCTTCCTCTGTCACACTTGATCTTAGAGGAACTGTTCTCATGCTCAAAGTGGGCAGCTGCTGACTACCTGTGGGAAGTCAGCAAGACCCAGACCTCCAGCACCACCAGCCCTTTGTCACATTTTAATAGCTTAATTTCTAACACAGTAGGTTGGAATGTAGTACCAAGTTTTAATCCCTTAGGGACTGGTCTGTGTTCACTTCTAATCAGTACAGTAGTGTTTTCCAATGTGTAGCTGGTTGTCTCTCATCTGACAGACTTGTATACAATTTAGGACTGCAGGATGGATCTGCCTTGCTGGTAAAAGGCTTAGCTAATGGTTCATCCAACCAGCCAGACACAGATGCAGCTAGCAGGGCAGAGCCAGGAAAATGTGGGAGGGGGGGTTCAGTAGTGTGCTAATTTATTAATGACAGAGCTCACATTTGAGACTTATATAGCTCATCATGAATCTTATTTTCTACACGTGTATATGAAGGAAGATATATATTGTTCTTAAATCCAAATCCAGACTGAGCATAACTCACAGTAAAGTTCCCAAAACTTGATCACATCAACATTTTTGTCAGATAATGTGATACAAATGAAAAAAATGCAAACCAGCTGCTTGCCATTGTTTGCAGACAGTTTAAAACAAATAAAAAAAAATTGAATAAAAACTTCCTGTAGCTTTTGTAAGTGGAGATTTTTCCTGTGCATACTCATAGAGCAGAGATCTGCATTAGGGGAAGAGTCATTGTTATAAGGATTGCAGTTAGGGTCTCTTCTGCTTATCCTTGATGGCTGTCCAGCAAGGAATAAGCTAGGAATTTGTACTGCACTTTTGCTAAAAACCTACAGATGAAGTGCCATGGCTCTCCCGGGATTCCCTCTCATACTAAAGCGTGTTGTAATGGCAAAGGTTATGCATAAGGTGCTAATGAGGTCATATAATACTTGCTGTGCTACTGTCAGATGTCACAGGAAGCACAGTTCATTCTGTCCTTTTGTTATAGTTTAACAGTGAAGGCATTATGTCTGACCAAATTTCATGCAGGCATGGGAGTTATAAAAAATATAAACATCCTTTGTAGTAGAAAAACACAATACAGTGTCCTTTGGGCATAGTATCTGTTCTTTCTTTCAAGAAGACCTCATGCCTAAATGATAGGTATTTCATCATCCCTGATTTTCTTAATTTGTTTATATTTATCTTTATTTTAGTATGTGTTGACTGTTCTACTCCAGCAGGAACTCTTAGATGAAAATATTGAACCCAAATATCACATGAGATAAAACCTTTGTTTGTATTGCTCAGAGAAGTGCTAACAGAAGTGTGTGATTTTTAGTGCTTATAATGGGCACTACACCAGAGGATCAGAGGAGGTAAAAGGTTTTACTTTATTTTACATTTTTTTTCCAGAGTGGAGATTGATAACTACTTTAACAAACCTACAGTCTTGTTCAACAACTTGGCACAAACTTCAAGGGGCTATTCCAGCTGCATCTGATCGATCCTTGCCACAAAGAGTAGAGATTAAATAGACTTTCTGGTGTTATGAGTGTCTGTCTTCTTTCATTCCTACTGGATGATACAAACTGTCCTTCACACTGGCTAGTTTTCAAGCATGAAAATACAAGATGTGGCTTAAGCTATGGGTGAAGTTCATTTTATTGGACCTAAGCGTCTTTACTATATAATCAGAACAAAAAATCTAGCAAGAAAAACAAACAAGCATTTTCTTAAATTATCTTGACATGAGAATTCAGTGTATTCAAGAGAAATATTGTTTACTTTCTTTTCCAAACACATTCCTTTGAAGTCAGCAAAACTAAAGGTATTTGATTTGTATCTGAAATTTCCAGGATCATATGTCCAGTTGCAGTAGTCTTTTTTTTTCATATTTTCTTCTAAGGCAAGCTAATGAGTCCCATTTGTTGCTCTCACTTATGCTTTATGATGACATTTCAGAAGTTGTGTTGTCCCAAGTTACATGCTTGGGCTCATAACTATGCAGAGGCAGCGTAAATTGGCACCACCATTATGCCTGCCAGGAAAAGGCACATTTGCGTAGCACATATAAATTTATTTACAGTCAACTAAGCAATACAATGAGAGACACCCACCCAATTGGGTAAGACACTCTAAAAATACCTCTACAGGCAGAAGTTCATTTGTGTAGGATATTAGGGAAGAACTATGTCATTGTCTTAATTAAATCCATTTTCAGGACTGGCCAGAATGTCCTGAAGACAAATTCAGAAATTCCACTTAATTCTGATAGCCTCCAGAGGCAGCATTGAAGTCCAGATAAAGGAGAAGGCTGCTGAGCGTGTCAGGACATTCAGACACTAGACTTCTCTGTCTTTAGTTCAATAATTGTTCAGCTCCTTATGCTTACCATGTCACCACCTTCTACTCACAACAGTCCTGGCTTTCCCTTATTGGCCCATGTGTGCTGCCTTCAATGTACTCTTGTCTTCCCAGTGTAAGATTCCCACTGAGTCTACTATGATCAAGTAAACCCATATTTTTGTATCTTCTAGGATTAGTGTAATTGTTTTGGCAGCACTAGGAATGATAGTATGTCAAAATGTCCTTTCTTCACATTGATTTCAATTACCTTGACCCACAGCTTAAAGTGAGTGAGAAGAGATATGGGGATTTAATTTGCAATACAGAGCACTGAGAAAAGAAGGTGCCAAGCACTAGACAAGATTAAGATTTTTGTTAGTACGGTTTATTACCAGATTTGAAAGTTCAGCCTAAACCTACTTGAAACAAAGGGGAATTCATTGACCTCACTGGCTTAAGATCAGACTCTAAAACACAATTTTATTTTGTAGTCTACTAGTCTGTCAAAATGAAACAGTTGAAAAAACAAATCAACACTGATTGAAAATGAGGCATTGGTTCAGAGACACATGATTTAAGATTTTAAAAATCTAGAAAAGTGTAAATGTTTTGTGTTAGCAAAATTTTCATGTTTTCCCTTAGACCATGGTCAGTATTCTTAAATGTTGGGATCTATTATGTGACAGTGTTGTGGAGGTCCCCTAATCTTTGAGGTGCCACAGATACCAGTAAAACATCTAACATGTTCTTTTTGTTAGCTTACTGCCACTTAAAACTACTGTAGACCACTTACCACAAAATATGGAAGTAGTTACTGTACTTTATTATTTACTGTAAAAAGTGAGATAATTAGCTACAATTAATTCACTACATCCAAGGTTACTTCATGACGTCAAAATCCTACTACTTAAGGATAGCACTAAAAATTTCCTTTGCATCAAGTTACCAAATATGATTTTTCCAGTGGGCATGCTCCTGATGCACTGATTTATCTCAGATGTTTTCTCTGACTCTGCGGCAAGAACCAGTTTCTGGAAAGTGTCCTTCATTCTTCAAGAAAAAAGCTTGGACAATTAAGTTGTGTCTTAGGATCTTTGAAACAGGTTTTGATACCCAGCTAGTGAGAGGAAACCCCAGTGTTTGCAGTCCAATACCAAGAAATAAAAGTTTCTGAATCACTGCTGTATGACTCCTCACATCAGAGTCACTGACTGTTAAAGCAAATAATTACATCTAGCTTAACTTTAAAAGATGATCATTCTTGTTTTGATTTTACTAGTTTTGGTTGTTGTTGTTTAGCTGCTATTTATAATACATAATTTTTGTGTTTCTCTTCCAGTTAAACACACCTTCTTCCTGGTAAAACCAGAATGCTTTGCTTCTGAGTCAAGTAATGAGATTAAAAATTGAAGCTGATGAACATTTCTAAGATAAAATTAATTTATTCTTGAATACAGAAAGAAAAAAAAAAGGGGGAAATTACAACAGAAACCAGCGAGGCAAGATTTAGTGATTAAACTGATATTCCTTCACTGCAGGAATATACTGGGACAATTTAATAAAACATTTCAGGTTGAACTAACTTCTATTTCTTGAAGATAATATAATAATGAAATAATTTTGGCACAAATTTTGGCCCAGTTTTGCCAGGAATCATTTTTCTGAATCAACACAAATTAAGTCCTCAAGACCAGAAACTCATTATCCCAAATGATCACAGTTTGAGGAAAAAAGTTATTCTTTGCAAATGGGTCCTAGATAAGTTAAACTTATAAAAATGGTCCAGTTGTGGTGATTCATAATTGGAGAGACAATATGAATCAGATTATATGAGGGGTTTTTCTACTGTATTTTACTTAATGGTAGAAGGTAGGGCGGATACCAGACTGCAATTTGTGACAATAAGAAACATAAATCAAGGGGGACAGAATGCAAGGAGCCACTGACATTGTGGGACCACTTCATCGCTGTAAATAAATATCTTCCCCAAAAGACTGGGTACATTGCCTTTTGCCAAACTCTTAAAATATCTGGGGTTTAGGGCAAAGTTGCTTAAAACAGAGATGCTCTGTTCTAAAAGCACATGGAGGCAGTCTGGATTAACAGCCTTTGGGTCCGATTTAAAACATTTGATGAAACCATGTGTAGAGTCTTGTACTGTGCTGCCCCTATGCCTTGGATAATGAAAAATTTCAGCCATTAAGCCTCTTAAATTTTCACTTTTCTTGAGTTGTCTCTTGACTTCTAGAAGAAAAAAAGCAAGAGAAATAGAAACTTTCAGGCAATAATAATAATTACGGTTCAAGCAAGAATTTTAGATTCAGTTATTTCTGAAAAACATGTCCCTGATAATGTAATTTTTATTTTAAACCATGCCAATACTATGCAAATTGTTAGTTTTTATGCACTGGAACAATTTCAAATGAACTTTTTTCTGCTACTAAATCTAAAGAAAAATGCATTGCCATGAAACCATAAGTTGTTGACACTTACAGGAAAAAAAATGTGAGTATCTATTAGAAGTAATGATCAATTTATTATACAAAAAAGTTTTGAGTTGGCATTGCAGAAGTGTTGTAGGTTTTACTCTACAATAGAGTCATTTATGATGGGGATGTTTCAGACATTCACTGCACACTGTATTACTGTGTTCACCAGTTACTCTGAAGAAGTGAGCTCTTTGCATCTTCTCCAAAGTCATTCATTACTGACCTTAAACACAAATTTTTTAGAGAGATTAGAAATTTAGAGATTTAGAGACTCCTGAAGCCCCACTTAAAAGGATGGGGACATTTAAGACATGACAAGCAAAGGGGAAATACAGGAAGCATCAGTGATCTGAGATTTCAAAATGCTACTGGATTACAAATGTCAAAAAGCACAGTTTGGAAAAAAACACAGGTAGATGGGCTTTAACTGTATATTCTTTGTTAAAATCCAAGCTTTTCCTTCCTTCAAATGTATCTCTTTTAGCAGTGTGCTTTTCACTTACCATCTGAAATAAGTTCCTTGAAAACTGGCACTTTACTATGCATTTAAAAAGCAGTTGCTAAAAGTTATATTAATTCTTCATATTACTTTTACAATCCAACCTCATAAGACTGATACTACAGCAGTGCATCATAATCAACTACTTATTTTTATCATCATGAAGTTATGCAGTGATACAAGCTAAAATCTCCACGAAACATTTCTACTTGCATTCCTACAGTGTCAAATTCTAACACGATCCATCTGCCAGGTAAACATTCATTTGAAGCTTAAAACAGAGATCTTTCCCAGTCCTTCCCTTTTTTCCTCTTTATTTTTTTCCTAATTTTATTTTATTTTACTGTATTTTTGTTAGCTAATGATATCTGGTTCTTCTTCAGCCTTCACATCTTCTAGGAAACTTGGGGATAAAAACTCCAATCCCCAAAGCAATAAATGAGTCCTAGAAGTCTCTGCATTTTATATCACAACAATGAGATAAGTGAATCTAGTGTTACAACACTACAGAATTCCCCACTGAGGTGTTAGGTACCCAAATCTAATAAAGGATATAGTTCTGTTGCTAATAGGATTTTTCTCCTTTCTACTTCTCCAAGTCTTTTCCAAAACATACAGTGTATACTGCCCAAAAGAACACTTGGATTCTGGTCCTTTAAATTCCAAGAATCCTATCTTGAACACTTAGACATTTTCACATTTTTCAGTGCAGATACAGAGATATTTGAGAACACTGTAATAATAGATGACAGTCCCTTTCATGGACATAAAATCAGTATAAGAAAAGACTGGGTGATTTACCGGATCCATTTTATAAATTTCTTTGGAGAGACAGATCTTGATAAATGCCACTTCCTTTTTCTTGTGTGCTTTTCTTTGTGGGTGTTTCTTTTCTGTTTGTTTGTTTGTTTGGGTTTGATATTACTTTACAACTCCGACCAACATTTTGTTTTTTTCTTCTCAATCATAACGAATAGTTGAAGCCAGGAAAAAAAAAATAGAAAAGAAACAGCAATTCATTTCTATATAAACATTAGATATGTTAATTAACATTTCCCCCTGAAGGAAAGGTGTGTTTTCACAACCATTACAAACATCATTCTGTGGCCAGCTCACAATTCCAGAGTTCAGCAGATCCAGCTTTCATGGGATAATGCAAAAGGTGTTTCAGAAAAGCTAAAATTGAACTTTTATAAATCCTTTACTTTTTTATGTTTTACTGATTATGTGTGTTTACTACCACATAGCACGAACTGAAAAAGGAATAAATCTCCATGAGAATAGCTTATTCACTGACTGGTAAATTGCTGAACTTTCTGTACTTTTTATAAGTCAGTCAAAAAATCTTTCTCTTGCAGAAAGTGTATTGCTCATACTATTTTATTACTGTCTCACTGATATCAAACAGAATGGAGTTATACAAAGTGATGTTATGCAGTGAGAGACAATGATTTATTAGGTGACTACATATGAGAAACAGGAAATTATATAGCTTCATAAATATCTGAGATTCTGTTCCCTGACTGGAACACTTCCTGAACTTCCCTTTCTTTGGTTCTTACCCACTGTTGCATCTTAGTGATCAGCTGAAAGAAACCTTGAACAATATTCCCACAAAACAGTATTATCTCAATACTTTCCATTCTGCTCGAAAATGGTTTTTCATCTTCTATGCTCTAACTTTACACAAAAATTTTCTAAGATTCAGACACTTGATTTTCAGACAATAAACAAAAATCTTAGCAGTCATCAAGATAAACAGAAATCATAATTATTGTGCAATTAGTCATAGACCACAAATAATAAACCGGAACTCAAAATCTTTTCATTTGAAGTTGTGAGCAGCTTCCTATGGGTAGTTTTTGGGAGCAATTTTATTTATCTGTGATTAGCTCATGCTTCTGTGACTCTGCAGTTCACAGAGTTGCATACACACAAAAAGGTCCCCGTATACAGTAGGGACCTGCTCCTTCTTTTTTCAGTCTCAATCCATCTGCTATTTCTCACCTGAAAAAGAAAGCTTTCTTTTCAACCTAGTGGTTTATGGATATCCAGTATAGCTTTGATGTTTCTTTAGACTTCAGCAAAAAACAATAGTTAAAAGCACTCCTCCCAGTCCCCCACCCCATACTTATTAGTGAGACATTTAATTTGTTTTATTTGGCAAGCAGTTGACATCCCAAGCTTCCATGAAAAGTTCCTCACTGCCGCTGATTGGATGAGTGAGAGAAAGAGAAGAAAACCTACTGTTTTTAAAATATGGGATGAATTACAGACCAAACAATGTTTAGTATAACTAATCCTTTAGATTGTGGCATGCCAGAAATGTTTTTTCGACCTGTGATTAGGAAGGTGGAGAAATGGAGAAGTAGTCAGGTAGGAGGAAAGAAGTTACCTGTGAGCAATAGAAAGACTGTGAAGAAGACCGGCATACTTTAAAGACCATCAGAAAAACTGTTCCCATGTCACACAATTGTTCATGCCTTTCCCAGCACAAGGCAAAGATGGGATGAGTAGTTTCCAGGGGAAAAAAATATTTTCTGGATTACAAAACCTAATTCATCTTCCTGGGAGGCCCAACACGAGAAGGGTATGCAGTGGTCCATTGAGCAAGACCCGTGTTTCTAGCCATAGTTGATGTCACATGCTGTCTGCAACAAAGGACCTTGTGGTAGATTGACAGCTATCAAATAATACAGTTTTAGGAAAAAATTCTTCCTACTGGCATTAGGCTAATGTCTAGTGTCTGTTTTCAAGCAGAATATTTCTTCCCTAGTGGGTAAGCTTATTTTTTTCCCATTCTTCTGCATTTAAGTCAGGAAGTCTTTCATCTACAATTCTCTTTTGAATTCTCACAAGTTTTTTAGCTTAATGGTACCTTGCAGTTACAAGCTTTAGTGGCTGACAATTTGACTTGTAGAAATGTAATTGTTTTTACTGGTTTGGGGTTTCTCTTATTTACTTTCAAAGGATGTCCTCTTCTTCCATGGAAATGGGAACTCTCTTAGTTCTATCTCCATTTAGCCATTCATTATTCTGAATCTCTCCAACTGAGTCTCTCCTATTTCTCTCCTTTTTAAATGAAGTCTCAGGTGGTTTCACTTACTCTTCAAATGGATTTTTTTCTGCACATCTGACATCTTTTATTATGCATTTCTATCAACAAAGAATTAGTGAATTAGAAATTTAAACTAGAACTAAATTTTGTGCCTGAGTTCTTGCTTGTAAAATAAGACAAAAATAATCCAAACTTACTCAAATATTTGCTTATAAATCTGTGGGCAGATTTTGTTGTTTGAAGACATTTTTATTCCTATTTTTCCTTTTTCTCCTTCTGAATCCAACAGCATCTGCTGTCTCCATTTCCATCCACAGTCCACCTTTGGGCAGAAGACACCAGAATAAATACTAATTTCAGGGTATGAAATTTTTCTTCCCTTTTCTAATTTATTACTGCCATAGCATCATCAGTATTTGATAGATGATATTGCTGTTCTGTTTTTCTCTGTCCCAAATATTCACCTGGGAGGTCTGTACAGCCATTGCTGCTTCTCCTTTCCTACCACTACTATCTCTCTGCTCAACAGGGATGTAGCAGTACATAACTGCTGGCACATGGTCTACTATCCCTGTAAGATTTTCATTCCTATCCTGTTTCAGTTTTCTTTCAACCTGCTCATGAACACTTTAAAACAAATGCTGTTATGATCAGGATTTAATATGTCACTGTTTATTTTATCAAGATCATACAAGATCAACAAAAGAAAGTAAGTCACAGAAGTTAGACATAATCTCAATACCCAAGCCAAGACTGGTTTTCTAAAACTCTAAGCAGATTTTATTTTGACCTGGTTGCCTCATGGATCCAGTCAGCAATGTTAACTGAACACCACTCAGAGCATCTCAGCACAGCAAGTTTATAAGAAGTGCAGTGCTAGCAATTTTCTTCAACATGAGTGACAGGGACAGCATTCTTGCAGCAAAGTAGAGGTTGACATGTTTCAGAGGATAGCTAAGGTTTGATTTTTTCCCTAATGTCTGCCAAATCATTCAAAACAAAAGGAGGCAGCTGGCATGACTTCAGAAGGAGGCTTGTGGATGAAGTAACTCATAGTGCACTATTTTACCTGGCTAAGCTCTTGGAGACCAACGAAGATAAAACATACAGCTTTTGGGTCAGCCAAGAACCTCTTTGTAAAACTACAGATGGAAAGTTGCCTGGTCATTGTAATGTAACAAGGTATTCAAAGATGATAAAACAGTACATTGCCCTTTAACTTTGGATATGAATTTCTTTAAGAAATAAATCAATGGGTGTTTTAGATATGAGGAATATCTTAAGGGCAAAGCAGAATACAACTCTATATGGATATTTCCTTGGTGTAAGGGCTTGTTATCAATTTCTTGTGCATTTTCTTCAATTGAAGAAAACAGTTATTCTTAAATATTTAACTGTCTGGTGTTAAAAAATCAAGTATCTACATACCAGATAGCAGAAACGGTCAGTTTCTTTTCCTCAGTGCAGAATTTTGATATTTGATTGTATTCTATCTATGTTGAATCAAAAAGGCATTTCTGAGTGTTTTGAGCAAAGGTTAGTCACCAATGGATTAAATATGCTTCCAGGGAGGTATGATGGTAAAATGTAAAATACCAACTGGATCTGGTGGTATTTAACCATATCTTACCATCCTGCTTTGCAGAGGCTGCTGAACTTTTTGGGCTGTCAGCTTGAAGAAGACAGAAGTTCTCTACCAACCTGCACCTCATGAAGTCTTCTACCATCTTCACATCACCATAGGCAAATCAGAGTTTAAGTCAGACCAGCAGTTCACCTATCTGGGAAGTATCATTTCCTCAGACGGTAAGATTAACAAAGAGATAACAGGTTACCAAAAGAGTCTGGTGCAATAAACACCTGAAGAAAAGTACAAAGATCAGTGTCTACAGAGCCATTGTACTGTCTACTCTTTTATATGGGTCTGAATCATGGATCATCTATCGCCACCACCTGCGGCTTCTCGAATGCTTCCATCAGCGCTGCCTCCGTTCAATCCTAAACATCCACTGGACTGATTACGTGACCAATGTGTCTGTTCTTGAACAGGCAGGGGTCACCAGTATTGAGGCCATGCTGATGAGAACGCAGCTGCGCTGGGCAGGGCACATCTCCAGGACAGAGGATCACCGCCTCCTGAAGATTGTACTCTATGAAGAACTTGCCATGGGCTGCCGCAAGAGAGGAGCCCCAAAGAAGAGATACAAGGACTCCCTGAAACAACACCTCAGCCTTGGCCGTATTGACTGCCATCAATGGTCCACTCTGGCCTCCAATCAGGATTCATGGAGACACACCATTCACAACGCTGCTGCTTCCTTTGACAACGCATGCAGAGTCAGCCTCAAGGAGAAAAGACAACACAGAAAGAACTGTTCCTCACCAATATCGCCCTAAGGAGACTTTCTGATGTGCCTTTTGTGACCGGACTTGCCTATCTTGCATCGGCCTTTTTAGCCACCAGCACACTTGTAGCAAGTGTGGGTAGTGCCCTTCCCAAATCTTCATTCACAAAGCCTAGCCATGATGATAGCCATAAAAAAGGGAGAAAAATCGTTAAGCAAGGAATAAATAAATAAAATTAAATTAAGAAACCTTACAAAAAAAAATGGTAAATTCTAAATGTTTATGGACATTTTTCAACATGGCCTATTGTAGTAATGACTCAGAACAAGTAGAGATTTAGAGGAAGAAGCCTAAAGGGGACAGTATTCTAGCTCCAGTAATGGTACAAGATATGTCATGGAACAGTTATTTGCAGAAGGAACAGGTTCAGATACATAAGCACAAAAACACTCAGGCCACATCAAGAACACTGCTAAAATCACAGAAAACTTGTATTTTCTTGACAGGTAGAGAGAACTAGTAGAAGAAATCAAAGGAAAATGTTTTCAAGCAGCAAGTAACAGACAAAGTAATATTGACTGGTAACTGCTAGGTACCTTAGAACAGGTGAAGGAAAGCTCCAAGGCCATGGAAGTAACAGTAGCAATGTACAGATGCCTATATACATGCACACATGCCTAATGCAAATGTACACACACACATACATGTGCACATGCATTGCTTTCTTTTCTTTTTGTCACCTGGGATCATTCTGATAACATTGCAGGCATAATAATGAAAAGCTTCTTGTTATGAAGTCTGGAAATTCAGCCATTTGTAGTTGATTTCTACTAGATGATATTTCTGTGGAAGAATGACAAGGTGAAGCTATAAAAGCGGTTAATCTTATTGATAAATTCTGCTGTGTCATATCTGTACTCTGAAAAATCCACTCAGAAGAGCATTACAATGAAGTAAGATATCATTTTTCCATCATAAATTAGTGTAACCTCACCCAACACCAACTGTATTTCAAACTTTGTTTCATTCTTACAGACAATTTTGGTTTTCGTTATGTTATGGCTGCACACCCAAAGCCCACTGGGAAAAAACAGATTCAGTATTTCCACTAGTCTGTTTCCCTGTCAAATACTCCATAACTACAGTTAAAAGTTAGAATTAACTAAAGCTCATTTGAATCCCCTGAACCCATTTTATGGCACGTAGGTAGGAAAGCAAGTCAAAGAACAGCCTCTTAATCATCAGGCTAGGGAGACTTTCACATATTTCCCATGTTTCTCAGGAATGCAATAAGCAGGGACTCTAAAATCCTGTCTTAAACTTGTGTCCATACACAATGTGATCTGTCATATTCAGCAGATTGCCTACAGCATATAAGTAAATACTTTGTTTAATAATAAATTGTTACATTTTTACTAGTTATTAAAAAAAGGCTGAAAAATAATGGAGCTGTGCTTTTTATTTGTAACCTTGCTAATAGGCTCTTTTAACACCACATCAATCCAGCAATTCCACAGGATTATGTGGCAGCATCTGTGTGACAATATGGCCAGGCTGTGACTGAAAAATGAAGTCATAAGAAAGGTTTTATAAGATTTATAGTAGGAAAGGGTGTCATCAGTAGAGAACTCTACATGTCCCTTGACTAGTAGTAGAGGACAAAGTGTGTTAAAATATTTTGCATCTTTCCAGCCAGGCTTGGAAGGGGGTTGGTGGGTCTGTTTCATTCAGTCATTCCTCAGCTCTTCCTTGTGCCCAGCCCTGCAGGCTCCAGTGACATAACTGATATCCAAGAAGAGTCAACTGTGGGGGACATTAACTTGGGGGTATTTTACACTCCTTTAAATAGAGATTGAGTGCATGGACTCAGAATTGCTTGCAGTGAAAATGGAAAACTCTGCATCTCTTAATACTTTTTTTTCAAGCACATTTTTTCCAGTGTTGGAAGAAGAGAGAGGGTTTTGAAAGCAATGTGGCCTTCTGCCAACACCTGAGATGTGTTTCAGAGTCACAGGGTGACCTGGTATAATACTGGGAAGTATTTGATGAAGCTCAGAGGATGTACTACAGCAGGTGCTGTGGTTGGGAGGCAGGCATGACAGACAAGAGGCTTTACATTGTGAGTCAAATCAGAATTGGAGAGTTACTGTTATTCATCATCAGTCTGTTGATGTTAAGGTGGAAAAAAAAAGTCATATGAGCTATTTTCACCCAACAATGTGGGATGTCCTCTGGAGTGTTTTTGGAACAGGGCAAAATTCATATAAAATTGTCACAATTATCTGACTAACTTCTAGCCAAAAACTTCAACAGAAAAAATTAAAGAATAAAGTATTTTCATCTTCAGAAGGCAAGACTTTCACAGACCAAGGGCACATGCTTTGCACATATGGATGATACTTTATTATGCTTCAATCAGCATTATCTTATGTTTATGAGAAAATTCATATAAATGTGTCTGAAAGGCTTTCAAACAGGCTTTAGAAAGTGAGGAAGGTTTAGAACTACTTTGTCTAAGTAAGAATGATTATAGACAGTCTAAGAGTGGCTTGGGTCCTTTCAAAAAGGTCCCTTTTTATCCACACTGAACTTTTTACAAAGGATTGCTATGATCACACATTCACAATGGGGATGATGGTTCATACTGGATATATTCTAAACATCTCTAGTATTTTTTCTGTATGCTCTCCTCAAAATTAAGAGGCTCATTGAAGTACAGCAGCATTAGACTGAGAGAGATGGAAAATCAAGCTCCTGGCCGTATAAGGGTGACACAGTCAAGGCAGTGTCATGGATAAATATCGTGCTAACGACTGTGTGCTAGTTGTATATGTGAATAAGTGCTTTACAGAAAGGTTTAGTTTCCTGAAGGACAATGATCCCCCCAAAGTCCTGTAAGTCAGGAAGTAGCTGTAGCTCAGTCTCCCTCCCAAGGAATCAGAGGAAAATCAAGTCTGTGGGAGCAAGAGAAGGAGACTATTTCTTTGGTTTACAGCCAGTGTTTGCTGAAGTATATAGGTCCCCAGTTCCAGGAAATTTTTCTGTCTTATTTTTGGACAGCAATAATTTATTTTGCTGTTATAGAAGTGCAACCTTCATGAAAGAGATATTGCTCAGTACTTATAGCAACTCTACTAATAAGCCTGATGCTCACAAAAATTTTCAGTGAGAGAGTGACTATTGAAACTTTGATCTCCACTGGAGACTCCAAAAACAAACTCCTCGGGTTTCAAATTTACTGGCAGTCTGACACATCACAGCCATAAACACTAGGACAAAGAGAAAAGATTTTTTATATGTCTGAATATAGAAGGATATTAATTATAAATAATGAGTTGTGATTGCCTGCAGAGCAGCTGTTGTTTTTAATGAATATTGTCTTCCAATGGCTGAAATAAAATGTCAAGACTGGTGGAGATTTGCAATTGGAAAAGCTATATAAGCTATTTATAAAATCAAATCAACTGTAAAAACATATTTGCTAAATGTTTCTGGCTTCTCCTGTGCAGCTGCGCACTGAATTCCTTAGTAAAACATCCATCCTCATCATCAGCCTAACTTCCCAGAAGTAACACACATGCAGTTCACTTGGTTTAGAGTTAAATTTGATGCAGAGTTCTCTGTCTCGAGGCCTGAGAATGAAAGATAAACCAAACAGTATCAGTCATGCTGATGTTTTCTACGAGATTCATTAGAGGGTGGTAGGCCTTGCACTTTACCAAGGGATTGATACGAAGGTATCGGGACAAAAGAGATTTAGAAAACAAATCTGTTTCAATACTCTAAAATTTCACTCAGACTAAAGCAACTTATATGAAATTATGTAATTTTAGGCGAGCTGTCGTATTTCTGCAAAATCTCGGCATGATCCACCCCGGTGCTTTAAAAATAAAGGAGCAAACAAGGTTACAGTGTGACTCTCGCAGCGCCGCGGGTGCCGGGCAGGGCGAGACAGGGATCGCGGCTCCAGGCAGACCAGCCCGAGCACAGCAAGGCCCTGCGCAGCCCTTCTGTCACCCGCGAGGTGGGTGCCCAGCGCCCGCCCGGCTCGGCTCCGCCGCTCGGGGAAGCTCATCCCCCTGGCACCATCCTGTTCCGCGCCTCCGCCCGCTGCCGCCGCCCGCCCCGCCGCGACCGGCCCCGCTCTCCGCCGCCCTCCCGGCTCCAGGCTCCGGGTTCCCGGCTCCGCCTCCCGCCCGCCGAGGTGAGTCTGCTGGATCCCTCCTGAGCGTCTCCCGCGGCTCCGCAGAGCGCCTGCCGGCTGTGTCCCTTTGCCGCAGCAACACGGCGTGTGTTTATGAACCGCGCGAGACCTAGTCCAGAGGGAAGGTGTTACAGCCCACCCCACATAAGCAAACAATACCCGCAATGATGTTAGCTTGTCTTTATTAATTGGCCAACTGAAAATGAGCTTAAAATAACACATTATGGGAACAAGAGAGAGGTTGAGCAGCAGAGTGAGCACTGAGGAACTTTTAAAAAGTCAGAGGAATTAATCTTCATTGTGGAGGAAATTAAATGTTTCTGGTGGTTTGTTGTTTTTGTCTTTTTGGGTTGTTTTGGTTTTGGAGTTGGGTTTGTTGTTTGTTGTTTTTTTTGCTTTGTTTATTTTTTCATTTCCCAGTAAGTCACCAACAGACATTTTATGAAGTTAGCCACAGCTCAACACTGCTGGAAAATATTTTTGTTTCAGAATGGAGAAAACATTAGGAGTGCAGTAAACATTTTAAACTTAGAAGTGCAACAGATAGAGTAAATGACATGGTGTTTGCATGTTGGAGCAGAAATCTCTGGAGCTGCAGCAAGTTCAGTCCCCATAGCAAGTTCACCTTGGGACAGTTTCACAGAGTATCTTCAGCTTTTGTAAGGCACTTTTTATAGTCCATTGTGTTTTTCCTATGGCACATAGGTCTCAGAACTGGCTGACTGGCCCCTGACTTGAGCCAAATGCAGGAGGTGAGTAAAAGTAAGGTGCATGACTGGGCTCCTCGATGGTTGAGGAAAACAACAGATAATCTAAGTGTGACTCTTTCCCTCCAGATCTAGTGCTGGGGGTGGTTTGCTTTCTTTAATGGTAATACAAGGAACCAACACTCTAACACAGATGCTGCCGTTTATGTCAGGTGATGTTTAGCTTTGCTGTCATCACTTCATGTCCTTGTCTTGTGCAGAGAGTGATTATTGATGGTACACAAAGTACAGCCAGTCTGATAGCTCTCAAAAAGAGGATACGTGTCAGCTGAAGGGAGCAGTAGCTGTTTCATTTCTAGATAGCAATTAAAATTAAAAGAAACTAAAACCTCCCATTCTGGCCTATTGTGGGTTTTAATTTTTTTTTTCTTTTTACTTTCCATCTGAGTTCATAATCTCAGTTCCTGTAGCTATTACAGCAATATTAGCTGGTTACTGGTGGGATGGGAGGTGGCCCACAGTCTGTATGGGAGGGATGTGGTCTCCTTTAAGATGTGGCTTGCAAAATGGAAAAGTTTGTGTAAAGGGAGTTGCCTCTGTTCCGCTCTTTTTTGAACAGGTGCCCACATTACAAACATTACCACAGCTGGCAGTATGAGCAGAGAGGTTAACAAATTGGCTGATTCCAGCTGTTCTTTCCAAATATCCTTGTACTATGAACTGTAACAGTCCTGCTCAGTGAGAGTAGCTTAGGAAGATAGTGGCCTGTCTGCACTGGCACATCTTCTGTGTGTAAAAGAGTTTTACTGTTTGCTTCATTTTCTGTATTAGATGCCTTTATGTAGGTTAAAAAATTTCTTCTTCCTTAAACTCTCTTTGTACCTTTTTGCATAATTAAGACACAGAGAGGCATCTCATCATGGAGTTTTAAATGACCTTTCCAGGTTTGTCTGTAAATTAAGATTACGTCACACCAAAGGGATGGGGGAAGAGGGAACAGCTCTGTGACAAAGCCAGTTTAATACAACCATATCTGTGTAAAGCAGAGACTGGCAGGAGTAAGCGCCTCAGAGTCTAAGCTTGTTAGTTAATTATTAGCAAACTTTTAAAGTAAGCTTAGGAAATGACTGTAAAGAAATAGTGTGAAAGTGGTCTTTCTTCTTTACACAATATAAAGCAACTGATGTCCACACACAGTGAAACTAGAAGTTTGCTTTCAGTGTGGGTCTCTTTCAGCATTACATATAACCTAGAATTTCTCTCTTCATTAACATGAGCATAATATTTGTACAATTTATTTTGAAATTAGCTACTGTTTAAATGCACATAAACATACTGGTTTAAAGGTGCTGTTCAGTAGATCCCTGAGTGGTTTAGAGAATGGAAAAAAAATCCTATCTAAAATTTTTCCAGATAGCTAATCACAAATATCATAGTATTTTCTGTTTGTTGCAAATGCATCCTCTTCTAGTTGAACATCTTTGCACATGCAAATAGCTAGTGTTAATGTCATATATATCTGATGTAGTATTCCTTTTCTTGCTTGCTTTCCAGACAGACATGTCAAAATTGTGAAGGCCATTTATCTTCACATTTTCTACTCCACTTGTTCTGATTCCACACCTGTTGTTATACACATTGCTAAGACATTCAGTGATGCTTTGAGGTTGTGATGTCCTCCTTTATATTTTTTTCGACAAGCACAGCCAGTAGTGTCACACAGATGACACTGCAGTTAGAAAGAGATAAGCAAGGAGAGTGGAAAGCTGCTGGCTCAAAACACTTGTATGATATCTAAAAAGGAATGGGCTGTCAAGAATTTGCTGGGTGCTGATTCTAGCTCCCATTGTAGGTATCAGCTCTCCTGCTCTTAAGGTGTTAATCAGAAACATGATAAACTTTCATATTCAGCAATAATAGTAACAATGATGGATGTCTTTTCTGTTCTCCTAAAGGCCAGGTACCACTGCCATTTTCTAGACAGACACGTTATTCCTCTTCAGGTTGAATTATTGCAAGTCATTCTGTCACAGTTATGGAAAGTAAAGCCAAACCAACTAATTATGGAAGGTAGAGCTAGTACAAATGAGCTTTCACTAAACAACCCCATGGCAATACTTTGAAGGTTTTACTTTCTATTGCTTCCTTAAGTAATACTTCTGTTGCTTGTACACATTTCATAGATGTTACCAAGTGTGCATGATACTACAGCTCTGTGGCAAATGGAAACAGGATATTAGACAAAAACACGGAGGTTACACAGCACCGGAAAGAACTGCCAGACACAGCTCTAGCAAGAGGAAGGAACCAGCGGATACTGAAAACAACTGCTGAAATCAGTATCTATCTATATACATTTCAGGCATGAGTAGCATTCAGAGTCTTGTGAAAGCAGGTGATGTGATACTTTGGAGAAAAGAACATCAAGGACATATTAAAGACACTTCAGAGAATCTACCTAAACAATTTCTTTTTCTCTTTTTGTTTTTATATAAAAAAAAAATCAGTTACACTCAGGACAGAATAAATCCAAAAATATCTTTGATGGAGTCAGAAGATATTGGATAGATTGCATGCATGAACTATACTTCCAAAATACAAGTCTACGAGGCTAGTAGATGCCAAGCACAGAAACAAGAAAACATAAAATTATATGACTGAGGAAAAGGTGCCAACACACCTAGGGAGGTCATAATTCAGCTGTCTGGTTTCCAAGAATACACATTTGAGTAGCACATGGTTTCTTGTTTCAAGACAGGCATCAAAGTAGCAGTTCTGATATATTAGCTGACATGCAGACTAAGGATGTCAATAAATGCAGCAGTCTTTGATGAGATGCATTTCTCAAATGTGGCATGTTGATTAATCTTCTAAGTAAAAGTGAATGTATGGAGCAACAGAGATCACGGTCTTGTCTATCCCACAGCTCTGCCATTGCTGTCACTGACAGAGAACCCTGCAGCACATACTGTTCAAACCGAGAGGAGTTTTTCTGGTATAGTTACACCACCTCCCGAAGTGATGTAAGTTGAGCCAATATAAGCTCTCTCCTGGCAAAGTTACGTCCACACCAGGAGTTCTGCAGACATAGCAATATCTGCTGGGGACATGAATTTTTCACACACCGGCAACTGACATAGCTGTGTTGGCAAAACATTATAATTTAGAACAGGCCTAGGAAAAAAATATGTTTATCACCCCATCCTCAGCCATTTGTAAAGCAAATTTAGGACTAAAGAGTCCTAAATACTTAACTTTCAGTTAATAGCTATAAAGCAAATAATGTTTTGCGGAGGACATCACACACAGACCAGTTTGATCAAGTGAATGCCATTTATTCAGATCGCACACGCACCTGTTATCACCCAAAGCATTGTTCACGCACCCTGTTCCTTATGGAGATTGGCTAATTGAGTATGTTCACATGACAGAATAACACCTCACATTGGTTACACACAAAGGTCCATGAATACAATGTTTACATTAAACTACTTCAACATACTTCTGTCCCATAGCTGACCGCATGTGTCTTCAGCTTATCTCTCCACCAGCTTCAGAGAATGCAAACAGGCAGGATTGCTCATATTTCTATTCTCTGTAAGAAATTCTTCCCTACATAGCTATGCTTTACAAACAGAGATTATAATTTCAGTGAGAGGGACAGTGTGTTACATTTATTAAAAATGCACTGCTTCCTAATTCTTAGTGATTTCTATCACAGAGGTGTCTCATAGCTTTGCTGGTAGCATCTACAGTATATATAAAACATCTAAATAACCAAATACAGTTTAATTGCTCTACAGAAGCATAACACATCCAGTGCCTGACTGGATCTGCTGTTGGGCTGGGGTCTGGGTCTCCCATCCTGAGTCAGGCTAGGCTGGAAGGACAGCATGTACAACCATAGTACCTGGGATCACACAACCTAATTGGGTGTGCATCCTCCTTTTCAGAGTTATGGTCAGCACCTGAAAAGAAGCAAAAATGAGATTTTTTTTTCAAAAGTAAGTATTTTTTCTTTAAGTAATCTTAACAAAATTGTTGAAGAAGCAAAACCAAAACCAGCGTGACTTTCATGGAGAGCTCGGATAGGCACCAGCAGTCTGGAATAAATTCACCTGTCTCTGCAGTCTGTAATTTTCTCTTATCACCAGTCATTCCCAGTTTCCATAAAACACCCAGAGCAGGGAGGCATTTGCATTTCCCTTTCTGCTGCATCGAAGGTCACCAATAACTTGCTAGGGATTACCTACTCTCCCCTTTGCCAGATGAGCTGTGGCTGAGAGAATTGTCTAGCCCATGTCAGTCAGAAACAGAAGGATAAGCAATAATTCACTGTTTAAAGAGGCTTTAAGTAAGTTGACTCATTTTAAGCAGCAATTCTAGCAATAGCTCAGCCAGAAAATCAGGAGTGGGAGTGTGTGCATAACCTCTAGGAAGAGGGTGGTGACAAGTAGCTGGCTAAGGGTTACATATGGAAACCACTTCTAGTGGCACAGCAGCCACCAAAGTACAACTATACTGTTAACACTGCTGGCAGTGTGCTGCTGGCTTTATCTGGATGGAAATCCTCTAGATTTCCTCACTTGAAAACTGCCTACCACTGTAACAATGGGGGAGCGGATGGAATTTCTAATATTCATGGGGTATCTCACATCTTTCAATGAAAAAGAGAAGGCAAGAAACTTTCTTAATCAAAAGGAATAAAGCAAGGGCAAATGTAGGCAGGAGATCAAAAAGCATCTCTGCCACTGAAATGCATTAGCCTTGAAGTAATCTCCTAAGGGGACTGAAGGCATTCCCATTGCTTGAGGTATTTAAAACTAGGTTAGACTTAACACTAGGAAGTGTACAATGGAGGACAATCCAGAATTAGCCGGGAAAGGGATTAAATAGTCTTAATAAGCCTTTAACATAGATTCTGTGATTTCAGTGCCAAGAATTCACATGTCCCTCTGCTCTCTCTCCTGCCTGCAGCTGCCATAATGGCAGATTATGAAATCATTGTAAATGTGAGCAATTAGCTATTCTAATAGAATTTGATAATGTAATGGTGGTACATTATTATTCTTCTTAGTCTCAACTAGGACTCCTCTACAGTGGATTTAAGTTGACTTTTAGTAGAACTATTACAATCTTCTGATACAAAGACTTTGCATAATTATTTTGTTTTTCTAATAATCTCTTTGGGTTTCAAGCAGTGATTTTGTTTGTAGTTTAATCTTTTTTTTCCCCTGAATTTCAAAATTCGTAAGATGTTTATCTTACCATCTTTTATTTCTGTGTTTAGTCACTCATTATTATCCCACATCCTTCTAAATTTGTATCTGTTTGACAGCATGAGAAATCCAAGAGGTTCATCTCTGTAAGATCAATAAGTAAAAGATACAGTTTGTAGAATAAAGATGAATTAGTATTTACATCTCTGTTCCATAAATGTTAGGTCACTGTTGAAATATTCAGATTAACAATGTATTGTTTATAAACATTGTCTAAGGAGAATTTATTGTTTCACAAATACCGCCATTTGCTGTGATCTCTTGTAATTTTTCACATTTCCTGTTGTGTCAATTTGATAGTGTGTCCTTAGCTCCAGACAACTGCTTGACTCATGTTCACACTGGAACATTGGGTACTTTGTTTAGTTTCACCAGGGAAAAAGCCAGTACATTGTGGTTTAGAGAAATCCTACCAGTGGAGATGGCTCAGTGAAACCAAACTTCATCTTTAAAGTAAAATTACTTACAATGACTTGCATTTGACAACTTTTGAAGTCCTTTTAATTTATGATCTGATGGAATTCCTGTGAAGAATTGCTTTGTATGTGCACATCCATAAAGCCAAAAGAATTAAGTTTAAATAACATCTTACATTCTGTGGTTTCTTTGTGTTATTTTGCATCAGAAATATTGTGCCTATAAATCACTGCTAGTCAGTTTTGGTCTTTTGAATATGTAACAAATTCTCTAAGTATTACATGACTTTCAAATTGGGTATAAAACTGTCTTCAAATAGCTGGGAACTCATAGCTAGTATAAGAATCTTATGTAGAAAAATATTTAAATCAGAAAAATTACCACTTTTAAATGGGTTTTTAACAGAGGTTTTCATCATTCCATGGAGTTGCAGCTGGTAACATGAATGATACATGTGGCAGTGGGGAAGGAATATGACAATTGAAAAATGAAGCTGGTTCCATTTTCTCTTTCACACCCAAGAGGTGCTTACAGAGACAGGTTCTGTTTTGTACCATTTTCAGTGCAAAACCTTTAAATGGTAAACTTATAAATCTACAAGCCCTGACCATAATTTCAAGATCCAGATTGAATTTTCAGTATGTAACATCATTAGGAAGATAGCTTTGTGCTTGGTAATTGATTTTTTTAATGTCTTGAGAATTAATTTTCACCAGGAAAGTTTATGGTAGCCTTTTTACAAATGAAGCAAACAACTATATTATACTGTGGGAGCCTGGACCCTGACATACCTATCCATCTTAAGATGACTCGTTCTTCTCAAAACACTTCAATTTTAACCTAACTTTTTGGATGACAAAGCATTGCTCAAAGGTTGTGAGGAACTTATTTTATATTACATGCCAATATTTTATTATTATTGATCTGACATACAAATAAAGGTCAGTGAATTTAGAACGAGGATGAATTTGGCCTTCAAAATGCATCTATAACAATATGATTACCAGCCTATTTTTCCCTTGCACCTTAAAACTCAGTATAGATTGATCTGTTGGCAGAGATAGTTGTTTTTAACTTTCTTCATCCTATTCTTTTGACAAAGAGAAATGAGAACACATGGCTTCTAGTTACTCCAGTAAACTTAAAAGTACCAGCGAATGCTCTCTGGCCTTGAAGAGGCTGGCATGGAGCATCCCACATCTACCCAATTACATGATTTTCTGAACAGAGACCACCTGAAAACTGCCTGTCTCTGCACTGTGCCAGCTCCCATGGCAGTGAGAGATGAGAATTCAAGCTGTCCCAGACTGAAAGCACTGCAGGGACTATTCTTGCAGTTTAAAAGTACACATTTGTGCATACCACTGTATGCTGGTTTTTCCATGTCCAAAATTAGTTATGACCGACCACCACGTCTTTAGGATTTACTTTGAAATATTGGATGAGAGATCACAGATATGTTACAAACTTTTTTGTTTGCTTCTTCTCTTGGTATTTGAAAATCTAAAGATGAAAACATTAAGCCAAAACACACAGATCTTTCTAGGAATCATGTTTGATGTAGAAAAACAATTACAAAGTTGCATACAGTTATAACTTCTGCCCTTCAGGTAAGGGACGGTACTGAAAATGAGTTGATAGATAATATTTTTTTAATGTAAATAGGCCTTTCTGTTTCTGTTTAGGTTCTCAGGCATGGAGGCAGAGCTTTTCTACTTGTCTTGGCCAAATGAATGCTGTCTTTTCACAGATAAAGTAATTACATCAATTTGAGTTACCCAAATTCTCTTCTCATAATTCAGATAATTTAATAAATATTGACATAAGAAAACATTTTATGTCTCTGTGGTATTTGGTTACGTTGAGATCCACTGTCACTCTTGCAATGACTCCAGCATGAAGATTTTTCAGTAACTGGGAACCTCTCCTTACAAAAGATGATCCTGTCCAAAGCCCTTTTCCACACCTACAGCACACAGCTCTAAAACCCACCTTCATTAATAATACTGTCATGCCATTGCAGTGGTGTAGTAATTTACTTAGAAGTCAGATGCTTTTGTGGTACAAGTCAGAATGAGTCCTCTATAAAATGCCTCTTCATGTTTAAAAAAATGTAGTGATGTGAACTTTAATAATGTTTCCAAATAGCTTGTTGAGTCTTATTGTAAATGAAATGCAGTTTAGCATTTAGCCATTTGACATTGTTGTTATCAATGTGATAAAAATATTTCTAGCTTAAAATTGTGCTGTTTAAGCTAGAATTTTCCCTGAGTTTTAATATGAAAAATAAAACAAGAGCAGACACAGCTTGTGTGTCTTCTGGAGAAGAGCCTAAGCATTGGCATAGCCATTTGGATTCTTGGGAATTGCCATAAGTTCAGGTGGCTCCAGGGTACAATGAAGAACCTGTCCAGACAAACATTTATTTCAATTGGATGGTTTTGCTTGTAGTGCTGGGATCCCAAAATATTCATCTGGAAAGCATATTGGAAGCTTAAGGAAGCATAAGCAGCATTCCTGATGATTTTGGGAAAAATTGTCTAAGGAAATTTGGTAAAAGACTCCAACTCATGTTTGCATTTCTTTAACCCCCCTGGCTGGTTGAATGAGTCAGAAGGAAAATCAGCTGGGGTATGCTATGAAATTTCCTAGCTGTTTCATCTGGCTCACTCAATCCCATAACAAACAAATCAACTTATTCAAGGAAATAAGAATAAACATGGGTTAAATAGCAAAATTAAGAAGCTGGATTTTAATAATAAAAAGTTCACTGTAATCTGGTGAAGCATGTGCAGAGTAACTGGATGGTTCAGAGCTATATGTGCACATGAATATCTAATCTAAATGTATGTGCAGTTAGAAGTGAGGTGATGTGACAGCATGGTGATCAAAAATCACCCTACATTGCAGGGAATTTTCAATGTGAAAAAGTCACCTGTGGTGCCCAAGTGAGTAAGGGTACTTTGGGCATTGTATCTTTCCTTTTAATATGACATAGCCAGCTGCTTGTGCATGAGAACTTTAGTATGATGGGACAGATTAAATCTGTCTTGATAGGGCTATGCAAACAACAAACTCAATCTGAGGGACTGGACGGGTGCTGCTCTAGGCTTCTCCTATGCTTGTGTCCCTGACTGACCTCTGCTGCATGGCTGTTCCATTTAGACACAAAGGATATTTTGTCCTGCAAGCCTTGTCTGGGAGTTAAGAATCAACCCACTACATCTCGTGCTCTGTATTTTTATGACGGATCATTCTGCAGCCCACACTATAATCACAGAGTTATCCTCAATAGGATTTATATAGATATCTCTTTTAAAAATGTGACCTTCAGATGGAGTCTTGCAGGATTAGAGATGATGCTAAACATACTGTTCTATTTTAGCTGCGCTGGCTGTAGAACATATAATGGAACTATTAAAAATGTTTTTCTCTCCTATTAAAATTAGATTCAGACACCTTAAGAACAGAATGATAATGGAAAAAGTATTGTTTTCATATAGTTCTTTCTTTAAGAGTCCTCTTCAAGCAAGCTGATTAGCAGTTTTATTTTATTTTTGGTAAAAATTCTATGCATACAAGACAATTGAAGATGTAATACTGGGCTTTTTATAGCATTAACACAATAAAATATAGTTTAAAAAGTAGGAAAATAGTCTGATTATGCCATCCATTTACTGAAATAATACTGCTTTCAATACAGGTAATGAAAATCTTTGTTTCATTGAAATCAGTGGAAAAATGCCTATGACCTGTGGCTTAGATCCCTTCCCTGCTTTGAATGTTTTTCATATTGCATTACTAGGATTTACATTTGAGAGGGCTCTTAATGTTTTCCAGTTGAGCGCAGATATAGATATAGAGAAAGATAGATAGATAGATAGATAGATAGATAGATAGATAGATAGATACATAGATACATAGATACATAGATACATATATACATGTGCATATATTTATCTTTATACACATATATGTGTGATTGTGCAGAAACAGGCTTGAAGAGAGTTATCTGTTTGCTTTTTCGTAGAGAGCCATTACAATGTCAGGTTTTGTCAGCATATGCCACAATTACCTCTGATTTCAGCTACTGGAGACGACATTGTAACTCCTGGTAAACAAATGTCAGGTTGACAAGGACTGCTCTCAGGTTAGGAACCATGTTATGTTGCTAAATTATCTCAAATTCTACCTGTTCCACTCAGGAAAAAGGCTACAGGTGAAAGGATAAAGTTTTTGGTAGTATCATCACACTGGTTTGCCTCCACTCCCACTGAGCTGATGAGAGCATTACCCACAGCTTCACAAGAGCAGCAGGGCTCAGTGGTTCTCCTCAGAGCAGTCATATCCCACAATTTGCTCTTTCTACTTATCCCGGAAAGAAAAATGACTTGACCTATGCATAACTTTCGTGTGCTTAATTTGCCAGCTGGTGAGTGTCACATGTTTAATTCAGGGAATGCAAATAACAGTCTCTTTAATAGTTAGTATTTTCACTGACAACACAGTCACTGAGCTTAGACAGCTGATTACTGCTGCTGTAGAGCTAAGTCCTTAAATATTATCAAACTAATACCCTTGTATGGTCACACTGGATACAGATTAGTGAAAGCCATAATCCTATTTAATTTAACACAGTCCCAGGGATTTTCCTCCACAAAGAATTTGGTCACATGCATAGTGCATAATTTGCATAGTTCTTAAATATATGGCCCCTCTCTAGGATCAGGGCTGTCTGCCAGTTCTAATAGCAGTTATTAAATCCCATTGTACTATGCACCACAGTCCAGATGCAGGTATCTGCTAGAAAAAGCTCCATGGTTAGTAAAAATTTGTTGTGGCTCAGCTATGCCACAGCTCATTCTCTCAAGTCATCTGTTTTGCCCTCTGAGGAAGATGTTATCCCTCAGCAAAGGTAATATGACAAAGGACTACAATTCATTTTACCCACAGTGCAGCCCAGCAAATCCCAGCCATCCAAGAACTTAGATGTATAAAAAGTGTCTGTGCTTTAACTGTCATGGATTCTGGGGTTTGTGGTTAAGCAACTGCTTTCTGAGTCATAGGAAAGGTCTGACTTTTATATGCTGAGCACAGCTAAGCTAACACACCTTCAACAATATGTGATATCTTTGGTAACAGCAGATTAGACTTGTAGAATTAGGGCTGCCCTGTTACAGTCTTTTTGGTTCTGTATATTTTTTTGTTTGTTTTATTCTGTTTTCCCCCCATGTAGAACTATTGTTTGAATGGGAAAAAGATACTTTAGTCCTCCATCAAGATGTGTTAGCTAATACCACTGCTCATCATGTACCAGCTGCAGATTGCAAGGAGTAGGTGACTGGTGTGTCACAGATATACTGCAGACCTCACAGGGGACAGATGGGTACAGCTCTCTTGGGTAACCCTGGACAGAAGTAAGCGAGTCTAGAGGAAAGGAGATGCGCTGAAAACAGTGAGCAATGTGGTCAGCTGTGTGTTCAAACAACAAGTACTGAATCCCAACAGGTTGAAACCACAGGATGCTCTGCCACCTAGTCAGAAGCTTCCTCTCTGAACCCATTGTCAGTCCAACTAATCTTTCAGGGCTCTTGGGTCCATTTTTTTTCCTGTTAGGCAATGTTTGCAGCATTTTATAGACACTTGGTATTTGTTGAAGAGAAATGATGGTGAAATTTCAATCAACAGACTGCTGGGTAGTGAAGCAGCTCTGGAGACAGGGAGCAATCTTCCACTTTCGTTTTCCTGGCAATTTCCAGGCATATTGGGACAAATATATGGCCTGGGTATTTTTCACATGAGACTGGCCCTGCTTTCCCCAAAAGGGCTTGGTAGATATTAGCAGCTCAGGCACAGAGACTTCACCTTCTCTAGCATGATGCTGGAGGTACAAGCCTTCCCCTCCAGGAAGCAGAGAGAGTGGTTCAAGTTGGTTATGTTTCCAGTTTTTTTTCAATAACTTAGGCACCACCCAAATGGATGTTGGTCTAATGCACAGAGTAATTATTAGTATTATTACTACTATTACCATTAAAAGAATAGTGCTTCTTCCAAAAGTGCCTAAGGAGCAAGCTAAGGTAAACTTCATCTTGCTAGGTGCTTCACAGTTTTGGGCTGTCATTCAAGAACACAATAAATCCTGCTGCAGGGCTCCCACTACTAGATCAAAAGCAACAAAGCCACAGACCCAAAATGCTGATCCTGTATGAAATAATGCTTCCCCCAGCCATCCAGTGTGGTACCAAACCAACCACAGCCTGTTTTCCCAGCACTGCAAAGTCAGCATACAATCCCAGTTCAGGTGCTCTCGCAGTGCAGTTGTGTGACTTCCTCTGGGTCAAAACTTCACTGATCTACTGTTATTCTTCATGGCAACATGGTCTCAGAAGATCCAGTGGTTTGCTCCTGAAGAGCTTGCCAACTACACAGACAAGAAAGGTGTCAAGAGAAGAGGTTTAATGGCAAAGTAAAAGGAACAGAAAGATGACTTATTGGTCATGTTTGGAGGGACAGTGAAGGAGCAAAAGATTGTAAGGAGAATACACCAATGGAAAGATGAGGAAGGGGAAGAACACAGAAAAGCAAGGAAAATTAAGAAAAGTTAGATGGATGGGAAAACTGTTAAAAGATCTAGCTGAGAAAGAAGAAAGGGAAGAAAGACAATCAGAAGGGAACTGGAAAGCCTGGGCATAACTGTAGAAAGATGCTGTAGACTGCATATCTCTTGCTGGGTTTCCTCTGATACTTTCCTGAAAGAGGATGCATTTGCTCACAGGCAGTAGAAATACTTCACTGAGGCTCAGAAACATCCAGAGCTGTAGTCCCTCCTTTTATCTACTGTTTCTGCTGATGTTTGCTAGTTCTTACAAATACTTCTTTCGTCTGGTAGAGATTAATAAGGCATAACGAACAGCAGCTGCCTGAATAGTTTGCTCAACACAAAAGGATGAGCTACTCTGTCTTCTAAAACTGACACCTTAGCAGAAAAGCAGAACTTGATGACATTTAGCTCTTGTTACAAATATTTACACGTATAGTTGAGACATGTCACTTTTGCTGCACTCAGCATAGCTGAGTATGGCTTATTTGCAGTATGTTTTCACATGCCATACATCTTTAATCAGACTGGAGCACGGAGGGGTTTAGGTTTTCTTCCATTGATGGTTCCTGTATGTAGAGTAGAAGAATTGGTTTTGATTTAGCTTTTAGAAAAGTCATATCATGAAGAAATCAGTTGAAGTAATAATTAATTTTATGCCTTCTAGCACATTCAATCTGATTATAAATTTGGATTAGTGACATGTGCTTTGGCTGCTGCATCCAACATTAGTATTTTCTTTTTCATAATATGTAAAAACTAGAAGGCAGCAATGTGCATGCATCTGTATACTGATTATGTACTATCATTGTAAGTAAGATGATTCTAAAATAGTATGGTATAATTTGATACTAAGATTAATATGTGCCATCATACAGCTCTGTCATCTGCAATATCCACCTTCTCCCCTGTTCTGGATTTCCACTCCGTTATCTTCTGCCCTGGTTTTCTGCCCCCAACTTGGGATTGTGCTGCCCCACAGCTGCAGCTGTCCAGAAGGAGTAGGAGGGCAGGTCTGGAAATGCTCCATGCTAGTCCATCAGTCTTCTCCTGGGCACACTAAAGGAAACTAGAGCTGCCATGAATGTGAAGCATGTGAGTTGCAAAAGCAATGTTGGAAGACCACAATGACACCTTGTTTTCTTTAAAGGAAACCCCTGTGCTGTTCCTTAAAGCTGATATTACCATGAATATCTGTGTTGGAAAATATTAAAATGCTATAGCCTGTATCTACTAGAGACCACATATTTCTGCATACTTTTTCTGCCCTTGCTGACCTCCTCATTTTTCATAAGTTTTAATGAGTCTAGGCCTGCTGTCCCTGCTTCCCAAGAGAAAACAAACAATCAAACAACCAAACAAAAAAAACAAAACAAGGCATCTTTTAGTTTGTACAAAGTGTGTAACCACAAAATGCTGAGGTCATACACATCACCCAAGGTGAACATGGCTCCTGAATTGTCCTGGCAAGCAAGTTGAGGAGCTGGCTTGTGAGGAGAGGGAAGAAGACAGAATGGATCTGGCAAACAAATCACTGTATGTCTACCACAGTTGAAATATCTTTGATTTACTAAAAAGAATGCAGAGGTAGCAATCTAATTTAGAAAAGCTTAAAAATCTTTTTGCATAATTCTGTAAATCTGAAATAAGTAGAGCCAAAAAGAAAACTGCTTTAATAACTAAATAATGATTTCTTATGTATGTTACAAAACACCCAGAATATTGCACTTCAAATAGTACATTCTGAATCTGTGAACTAGTAATAAGATCACTGGTCATATATTTTGTGTTTTTTCTTCTTTTAAAAATGCCTCAGTTCATAATTGTTTCTTTATATTACTGAAAATAGTAATGAAGTATTAGTTGCTACTAATGTGAGCTGAATGTTCCATAACCTTATTGTTTCTGCACAATGAAGTGAAATATGAAATTATATTCCTTGAAATATGGGGGTTTTTTGTTATCTAAATACTAATTTTACAATCCTGCTGATATTGGAAATGAACAATAGAGCAAAAGTTTAAACCAAAGGGGACATGCAAGTTAAGAGTAAGCTCAGAAGAAACTACTGTGTCAAGTTATCTGTAATTTTGAGTTATGTATCTATATATACATATGTATTCCTGTCCTCAAGATTTACATGGCTTTTTGGAATTTCCTAACCCTTGCTCCTTCTGGCTTTTGAGAAGCTTGTTTCATGTAATGGCCCTTTACCTTTGCTGAGATCTGACGAGAGTTTGCAGAGAGGTGGACCAGAATTTGCAATCTTATGGGCTTCCTCCTTTCGCCTCCCTCCTTCCCTGTGGGACTTTCACATTTTTCTTCTAGAAAGGCTATTTCATTAAATAAATCAAGCTTAGATTCAAAGTGTATCGAATGTGCTCACAGAGCTGGGAGTGCTAATAAAGGAGCCTGTGGACATGTGAGGCAGCACTGGTGCTCTCCGAGGGGAGGACACGTAGCTGGTCAGCTTCACATCTCCCTCTGCTGCACCACCACTGCTAAGGGAGAGTGGGGGGAGGCAGGCAAAAGGCTCGCTTCAGCTTGTGCTACAAAGCCTGTAAAAAACATCTGGTCTTTACAGATTGGAAAGGAAAAACTTTCACATAAGAATACAAATTGAGAAACGTATTTCTTTACAAGCCCTTGAAAATGAGTGTCACCCACCATATATATTTTGTCCCTGAACTGAGCTAAATTGAAGCCAGACATATATTTCTCTTTGATGACTCCATCAAGGTATGTTTTAACTCCTCTCCCCAGTCCTTTAGTCTCTCAAAAGATACATGTGTAGATAAGGGAGCAACCTCAAACCCATGCACAGTAACAGCAGCCAAACAAATGGCTTTAAAAAGAAAAATCCAGCTTTGTAGATCTCCCTGCAAACAATTTCCTTTTCCAGTTATAAATTTCAGTTCCTAAAATACACTTCCCTAGAAGAGGAAGATGAGACAGGGAAATAAGGTTTTGAGTAAACCTATATATTCTGAAACTGGAGAAATCTAACTCAAACTTTCTAGGCATCCCTCAGGTGTACAGATGTAAATCACTTCTAATTTACCTGCATGTGTGTCCTAGTTAGCAACTCAGACATTTTTGGTATCTACACATACTTGTCAAAGATCCAGTGGTGTCCAATAGACTTGCTCTGCAGAGACTTTGAGTACGGATAGCATGGTTAGTGTTAATAAGATTACCTTTACTTGAGAAATTCTTCTTATTCTCTATTACCACTTAGTGAGTGTCAAAACCAGCCTACAAGCTTATCTATATTTAGCTTACACTGTCAGGTCTGAGAACCAAAACCTGTTCTGAATTATATTTTGAAATGCTGGATCTGGGAAAAATACACCAGATATCCTCATTTCAGGTTAAACTTAACCTTGCTTTTGCTATTGCTCCCAAAGACATCATTATTTCTTCAGAGAGAGATAAATGGCTTTAATGGCCCCTTATAAGATCAGGAAGACTGGATGAAACAGGAGAAAATGCACTTCCTCACCAATTCCCATCTCCATAGAAACTCTGCAGCTCTGCTCTGCCTTCCGCCTATACAGATTAGGCAACCCAGTTTTCCAATAACAGACAGTGAAGTCTGACATCTGCATTGTCTTGCAGAGGGTTATCTTGAAGAGCAGAATTTAAGTATAAAAAGAGAACTTTGCCAAGTGCTCAGTGTTGCCTCTCCCAACATTCAAATTCTTCATGTTGCTTTTCAGGTTCCTAAGAAAATTTCTCATGAGAAGCATCAGCATTTGCTGCCAGGGTACCCACAAGTCTGATGACGCTTCTGTCAAACTATTTTTGCTTCAAAGGATGTGGTGTCATTGAAAGACTTGTACACACTATCCAGTATTACAATTCATGTCACTTATGGGGAAGACAGGGAATCATCCGGAGCAGACTGCAGGATGGTAATTTAAACGTAGAGCTTTATTTTCAAATTCATTAAATAGTTTATGCATGAATGGATGTGCTTCCCAGCAGTTCAGATAAACAGATAAAGAGAATTTTTTTTTAATGAAGTGAAATATAAGAGAGAACATATTCATTGATTATTGTTAGGAAAAGAAGTAGTTATTAAACTGCAGTAGATAAACATCAGCTTGCAAAGTTCCTTTGTTAATAGGTATAAATTGATAGATTTATAGACTTTAAATTTCGTGAGATCATTTGATTGTCTCATCAGACCTGTAAATCAAAGACATTAAATCTCACAGCATTACCTCTGAGCTGAATAGAGCTAGACAAAACATGTTGGTAAAGCAGTACATGAAACAAAAGATGCAATTCACCTTGACAGAAGATTTATAGCTTTGGGTCAAATCTACCTTCATTAAGTTTTAAAAATAGAAAAAAACAACTAAAATTGAAGTGCTGTTTTCCCCATTTTTTCAGCTTTGGGTTAGTGTACTGTATTTTGTTTTACCTGTGAAAATGACATGTCTGTTTTCTGTTTTCTAGCCTTAGTCCATAACACACACACATAGAGCAAAATCATGTCTCTCAGAAAAAAATACAGTTTTGACAGGAGGATTTCAAACAACAAAAATTTCAAAACTTCTCTTGTTTCAGAGGTTGATCACTCATTTTGTATGAAAACCCAAAGTGCATAATTTCTTATATAAATATATTCAGCTTTAGCATTTAACCTTTATTGTACCTTCTTGACTGCCAAAGGGCCCTCTGTTTTCTTCTCATAAATGTGGTTATGCATTGAAGCCAAGTGTCTCAATTCTAGTTTTAATGGACTAGATCTGTTGAAGTATTAAACTCTCTTTTAGCAGGGTATTTTCTATGGCTTTTCAATAAGTCCATGACTGCTTTTAAAAGCTCCATTTTTTTCCCCATTAGATCTGCCTTTCTAATGAATTCATCTTTGCTATAGAGAAAAATGATGAATTCACTCATTTTTCCTACATTTATATATCAATGGATTATATTAGCCCTTTGGTCACAGCATTGTAGTGGAAACTTATGCTTTATTGCTTGTCTATTTGACCCCAAATCATTTCACAAAGGTTGCTTTTCAAGATACTACTCTAAATGGATCTCAGAATGCCATTCTAACATGTGCCCTAGGTTTATAAGTCTGCAATAGCTGAAACGCATTGCAATTTTGTCTTTTGAAAAGATTGCCTTATGCAACAGTCGAGATCACTTTGTACAGGTATTCTATCTTCGTAAATATATATGCTAATGTTAGTAATGTGCAGATTTTATCTGAAATAGTTCGTACTTGCAAATTACTAATTGAAACAGTAATTGGATTTAGGTTTCATGCTAACATGACAAGAAACATGCCCATTCAAATAATATTTTTTACCAATAAGTCTTGGAGATTTCTACTTCAGAAACAAGAAAGTCACATACTTGAATTTCTTTACCTATGTATATTTAATCCCAATACAACTGCTGCTGTGTTTCCATCCTTTTCCCCAACACTCCTTGTCCCTCCATGAGATGTGTTCACTAGCCCATGTTCTCTGATTGATTGCTCATGTTACCTTCAGATTCTTGTCTCTTCTACAAACTCTTCATCTCCTCTCCACTTTGAACTAAATTTCTTTTAACTTTTTTTCCCTTAATGATTACCTTGTTTTCTCTTGATAGAGATACCTTGCTTTAGCTATAGTTGAAAGTGCCATGTAGAAATAGTACTGCTGGGATGAAAGATGAAAAGCTGTGCATGGATCTCACGCATCACCTATAAAGACTTTCCCTTCAGCCCAGAGCCCCTGTGTTTGGTCTATTTATACTGTATTGATTTCAAGAAGGAAGAATTACTGTCTGACAGCCATACCACATCCTTTATTAGCATCCAAAGTGGAGTTGGGATTTATCTAATGAGGCTTAACTATCTCCTTTCACAGCTGCTGGAAGAAGTAGTCACTTTGGAGGTGCAATTAATATCAGGGTTATGTCCTCTTGTCAGATTTAAACACCTGAAGTACATTGTCCTTGGAGAATCTGGGCCCTGGACTGAACACCACATTGGCAGAGTTATAATGATTTATATGTCTCTGCTCTGTCATTGTTCAAGGATATTAAAAATATGGAAAGAGATGGAACTTTTACAGTTTAGAAGAAATTAATTGTTGTTTTGGTCTTTGTGTACGGGATTTTTTTTTTATACTTTCTATAAAATATTGAAATAACTAGTTATCTGTGGTACCTATACATGTGTTAGTCACGTGAGACATCATGACACTGACCCTTGCTATGTCCAGTGTACACAAACCAGATGTTTTCAGTTCCAGCAGCAGCCACAGGGCCATGTTCTGTGCTTACACATCTGATAAGAGTTTCTCTCTGACTGATCATATACCATAGGATAATGTGACAAAATTTCTTCCTTTGTGGTTTATGAACAGCACATGATAGAAAGTATGACAAGACTGATTGGAATTATTGCAATAGTCTTCTTGGTTCCCTTCTCTCTCTCTTCTATAATTAGCATGAGCTGTCAGAAGGCAATGTTCCAAAGCCACTGTTACATGGGAGGCCGTCTGCACACATAAAGAATTTACCACTGCTGTTAGAAATCCTTGTTCTCATTCTTTTCTTACTTTTTTCTCCACTTAGGGAGATCTGAATTCACTAGATGTTATCATATATACCCACTTATTCTTTGTGTTGTCTCTGCATGCTTAGGATATTCACTTGAACACTAGCTTTGTTATTTCTCTTGCACGACCATGGGTCAGCTATGGCACTCCTTGCAATCAGGAAAAAATATGGGATTCATCACTTCTATAAATACTGAGCTAGATACATAATTGTGTGCCTGCATTAGAAAGTAGTATTTGCTCAGTCAGTTTCATCATAAACTGCAGTTTGGTGGTTGTTTTTGTACTCCACTTTTTCGTTCATTCCCTGTTTTTAGGAGGGCATGTGGTATTAGTACAAGGGGGAATGGCTTTAAGTGCAGGAGGGCAGGTTTATATTTAATAATAGGAAGAAAACCTTTCCTATGAGGGTGGTGAGGCACTCACACAGGTTGCCCAGAGAAGCTGTGGATGCCCAGTCCCTGAAAGTGTTCAGTGCCAGGTTAGATGGAGCTTTTAGCAACCTGGTCTAGTGGAAGGTGTCCCTGCCCATGGCGGGAGTGTTGGAGTGAGATGAAATCTAAGATCTCTTAAAACAAGCATCTTCATGACCCTTCTCTGACCTCACTCCAACATGTCTGCGTCCTTATTGTGCTAAGAAGACCTGGACACACAACCCTGGGTGATGTCTCATGAAAGTGGGGTAGAGAGGGAGAATCACCTCTATCAGCCTGCTGGCTACTCTTTGATGCAGCCTGGGATGTGGTTGGCTTTCTGAGCTGCCAGTGCACATTGCTGGTTCATGTTGAGATTCTCATCAGCCAGCACCCCCAAGTCCTCCTTAGAGCTGTTCTCAACCCTTTCTCTGCCCATCCTCTCTCTGTGCTTGGGAGTGCAACTCATAAACAGCACCTTGCACTTGACCTTTTAAACTTCACGAGGTTCTTATGGGTCCATCTCTAAAGTCTGTCATGGTCCCTCAAGAAAAAGGATTTTATTATGAACTGCTCTACTACTCTATAAAAAATTGCAGTCTTCTGTCTTTTTTTTTTACAGCAAGTATTTTTTTCTCAACTTTACTAGTGAAAATTCGAACTGTCTCTCTTTCCAATTTACGATGTCTTCAAATGGTTTTTAGCCTCCTGAGGATGCTCAAACAGCAACTGTATATTAGTCTTTCCTCAGCTGATGCCTATCACTGCCCTTGCCTCATAATGCTACCCCTGTGCTCTCCAGGCCAGCTTTTTAATTTAATACCTAGAGTGGGCAGTTACCAAAAGAATTCCTCTAGGGGAAACTAATCAACAGTAGTTCAGCTACTTTGCTAAGAAAGGTTTTATCACATACCCTTTCAAGTTACTTAGAAAGAAGATTTCTTTTGAAATTGCATTTTCCATTTTTTTTTCAGCTTTTTTCAAATTCTTCTTTGGAGAAAACAGTAATTAGGAGCTCTCAGAAACATAAATTATTCTGATTTTTCCCAAAAAACATTTAGCACTGAGTTAGCAGTTATGCCTTATAAAATATTTATCTTGAGAATGGTTGCAATGCACAACCAGAACGTGCTCTGAGTATGTTGCAAAAAAAGTTTTGTTTCTTTCCATGGACAATTGAAATGGAAATCCTTCTATTGACTGGTCAGGCATTTATAGAATTTGTTAATGATTTTTTTAAGGGACACATTGGTGGTATTGATTTACTGTTGGGGAGAGGAAAAGATTCATTACTGTGTTTAAACATGAGTGCCAAAAGATGACTGTTAAAGGTACCAGGGGTTGGTTAAACACAAACTCTTCATGACAGGGTTTCTTGTATGTTACTTCTCCCAGAAAGCAAGACTAAATGCTGTATGCCCAATTTCCCATGTGTTTTCATTCACCATGACAACTAGCTAAGTGTGACCTTGACTTTGAAAAGCATGTGTTGCCATCTGTAGTAAAAGAGAGCTAAAGATTAAAAATACCTTAGCATTTTTTTTCTCAAGGGAAATATAGGGGCATTATGTGATTTTCTTTACTTTTACTCAGTATGATAGGAAAATTCCATTTAATTAAATATAAGACAGAAAGAAAAGTGCTGCATCTTTGTTTAAGGCATGAAAAGTCAAAGTCAATTTTAAAGCATATTTTACTAGGGTAGTTATTAGCATTATTCAAACACTTTTGATTGATTCTGTTTTCCTATGGAAAATAGGTTTTCAAAAAATTATTTTGTGCCTTGAATATTTGCTTTTTATAAAACTCTCTCCACCCCTCCTTTTTTAAAGTTCTTAAGTATTAGTTAGAATCCATTTTTCAAATCAGGTTCAATGGAATTGCTGTTAAAGTCTCTTGTGTCCGATATGAACTAGGTTCGCATCTAGATGTCTCCTTCTGTGGGAAATCACAGGGACCCCCAAAATTCAAATTGCCTGTGAAGAGGGGAAAGCTGATAGAAAAAGCCTTTGGGATCTGGAGTGCAGGGATCCCCAAAAATGTAATTTTCTTTTTCTCTATTTTTTTTTCCTGTTTAGCATTTAATTGGGGAAAGTCAGTGAAGGGGAATTTTAAGAAAGTTATAGGTTGGTATATTACCTTTTTTTTTTTTTTTTTTTCAGAGAGCTTACCAGTTAGGTCTTTCTTCAAGAACTGGAAAGCTGGAATCAATTTTCTGCTTCTTCAGAGGGTTTTAGCATATCTGTCCCATTTTATCGAGCAAAGTCCCAGGCATTGTTCTTCAGCTAAAAGTTTTCTACCTTGCTAAAACAATTTTACTTCTCATCTAAGGTATTCCAAGGTAAATACCCCTCAGTTGCCCATGTGAAATAATCCCATCCTGTATAATACAAAAGAACATGTATTTCTGACACAAGGGGAGAATGACTCAGGCTAGCCCTGTGTCAGAAAAGGGCTCTGCTATTCTGTTACCCAAATCTATGAATTTTTAAGTCTTTTCAAAATGAAGTTTGAATACTCTCAGTTGAAACTTTGCAAGCTTTTGGAACTGTTTCCAAAGAATATTTTTACATTTGAGCTGGATATGTAATTCTGTTTGGGGCTGTTTAGGCTATCAAATCCATTTAACCATGTCCTTAAGGATTTCTTGCCAGGTCCCAGCAACATGGAAAAAGAAGGTGGTGCATTTGAATGAAAGAGATAAAAGGCTTCTAGAGCTGAGCAGCAATGGGAAAACTGGAAAGAGATGGCAATAGGAATTAAAGAGGAAAAGAAATTGGTTGGAAAATAATACTGCAAGAGGAATTAGGGTGGGCCTTGTGTGTGTTGTAGGGAACAGACAGAGGTCTGTGCATGCTCCATCACACCTTTCTCTGGGGGATAAGGAAAGATCACAGTGGTTCTGAGTCTCGCTTATCTGCAGGCAGGACACAGCACTTGCACCCCACAACACAACTGCCCATGCTGCATATGCTCCAGCTGGTGTAGATCCCCTAGCAGCAAGCATTTTTCCCACCCACAAGTGTTGGTAGTCATTGTGATGGCACTAAACTTCCAGCTCTGAGGACAGTTTTGATATGGGAACAGAAAGTAAGTAAATTGCCAAAGTATTCTCTTTTTTAAATACCAGCTTAAAAGAATATAATGGTGTAAAGCTAAGCAAAGAAAGATGAAAAATGCCAGAAGGCAGTTTGCCTGCAAAACTTCTTTCTCTCAAGCACCATACCCTGGCATCTTGGGTATACAACCCCATCCTCCTCTGATTCAGTGGGCTCATAGGGGCATTCAGAGGATGTCATACTGACTGACACTAGCCTTCCACCCCACTGAAGTGTTTGGAATTTCCCTTTGGAAGCCCTTAGCCTCTCTTCCTTGACTATGCAGAAGTTTGGTTCCCAACTGTAATGTAGATGCCTAAGTGTAAAGGCATCCAGATGGTCTTGACTGTCGTTATCCCACAGGACTTCATCTGCAATATACAGATGAAGTATACAGATAAAGCTACACCTTTTCTGAGATCTAATCAAAACTATTTAGCAAAGACACTCCTATGTTGGTTAAGGGCAAATCCAGTAGGAATGGCAAAAAAGGAAGATTAATCTTGTTAAATTTCAGGTTGCTTTATGATTTGTGGCCACTCAATGAAGAAAAAATTTCCAGACTGTCACTTATTTTTGGCATGACTTTGTGGAAAGATGTGGGCAGATTTATAGAGGAAAAAATGCTCTTGAAGCTGAAGTAAACAAAGAAATTTATGCTTCAAATACATAAAGCTTTTCTTAATGTGAAGGACTCTGAAATATATGAGGTCCTGGTTCTTTAAATTACATGGCCAAAATCCTTTTGGCCTTTCGACCTCAGGTTCCCCCTCTATGAAAGGATGATAACACTTTTCCTGTTGCAGTGTGTCCCTGTCCTCAGAAACATGCTGTAAAAATAAATTCATTTTGTTCACAAAGCCCTTAGATACAATATTGTGTAGAGCCACGAAGAAGTTCATGGGGAATTTAATAACTCTGTCTTCAGAGCAGGATATGAATTGTGTATAGTAAATAAGGCCTGTGGGCAAAAATATTGTGTAGTTGCTCATTATTTGAACTCTGCCCATCCTACGCATGGAATGAGAAGAAAGGAATGGGGAAAAGAGCTGATTTTACTTTTTCTATTTGCCTTTACTTAGAAAATTTTACTTTTGATACTTCTGTGCTTCTGAAAGCTTTCCTTGGCAGCTCTTGTGAACTTTTAAGATATAGTTAACATACAATTAAAAGAGTGTTCTTCTAATCAGGAGGAGGTTTGCATTGCATGTAGCTCCCAAATTGCTCCTGGCTACATCCATGTTTTGATTCAGTTCAGCGCAAGAGGGTCCATAAATATATCTGTTCCTTTTCACTGCTCCATTGTCTTGATGTCAGGGAACCTCAGCTGCCATCAGTAAGAAAACATGTGCTGATAAGAAAACCTTATTGTATTTTTTGGCACTGAAAGCAGATATAATTCCTCCTGCAGCTGACTGCAGAAATCAATATAAATTAGATTTTTGAAGAATACTATCTTATTCCCCATGATTTGTTTTAATATTTAAATTTATTTTATTCACACCAAAGTTTAACTTACAGATTTTTGCTTGAAGTGTCCTCTTGTCTCTGAGTTCTAGTGACCATTATCCTGAAAACAGCACTGTTCATGGTACAACCTCTCATACGAAACAGAGGGCCTATCATTCCTAAATGATAGCAAGAAATAAAACAAATATGCAGAATGAATCTTTCAAAAATATAACTATAACAAGATGAGATGTTTTTTCACGTCATTCTTGTCTCTATTCTATTTAGACAGAAATCATTGCCGTCTCCATGTATCTATCAAACAGATGGTACTGATAAATGATGTTAAGTATAGCTTACTTTCACTGGTCTTGCTTGCTTTCCATCTTTTTTTTAAAGTCAGAGTTGAAGATATACTTGTTTGGTCCCTGAAAAGGCAGGGAGAAGTCCTCTGCAGGAACAACTAGCTGATATGGTGAGGTGAATTGCCTGCCTGCCACAAGTCGAGCCAGCATGACTGGGGGTGAGCCCTGCCTGAGTTGGTGCAGAACCACAAAAAAGTCAGTCAGGTTTTACCTGTTCAACTTTGAAAAGATAGCCTCCAGTACAAGTCCTTATCTGGGGTATTCAAGTTAATGATTGCAGTATGGTTTTCTTGAAACAGCTGCATCATGTCATGCATCATCACACATGCACCTCTCTACTGAAAAACTGAGGAATTTCTGTTAAACCCAAACCCCTGTTTATTATATATCAAGCCAACTAAAGCCAAAGAATATCTTCCTCCTGAAATCCCTTTTTCCCAGTTAGCCAGTTCAGACATCTTCTGAAATAACCATCTGTAGTACAGATGCTAGAAGTTAAAGATCAAGTGGTAGACTTAATGCTGAATTTCACTTTTATGTTTAGACGTGTATGACCAGGTCTCATTCTCTAGTGGATTTATATGATTCTATTTTCGTCTTAAAAATATACGAGAGAAATGCTCACAGACCCTTAAATGTAGCAGTATGAGACACCACTGTAATTAACGCCCTGGTCTACTCCCTCTTTTTCTTTTTTTATTTTCAGTCTACAAGTCCTGTGGAGTTTGCAGATTGATTCAATTGCAAAGTTAGATTCCCACTGTGATAGCCGTTTTCAAACCACTGGGCCATTCTGCCTGTCCTGCCAGCCAGGGAACAATGGGTGCTAATTAAAACCCTGCTTAAAAGGTTCCCCTATACTTCAGCATTGAGGCTTTCAAGGGGCAGACGGGGGAGGGATGCCTTGTTCTGTTTATGCATATGCAAGCACTTAGTGAGCTGGGCAGCTGACTTTGGGTCGAGAAAACACTACAAAAGCCTGGTGCTTATAGGGAAGGGCTGGATTTCAACCTGATGAGGTTAGTTAACAGACTAGACTGAAAAGGGCCCAGCTGTATTTTCTTTCCAAAACTTGAGGCACATTTCAAAATAAGGATTTTTTTTTATCATTTGCTTCTACTGAAATGTTCAGGTCTCTGTCTTCTTGTATTGAAGTGAACAGTTTTCTTAAAGTGCAAGGATAAAAAGTAATAATTTCATTTATTTTTACTGTTAAGATTAATAAACTGCTAATCAACTGTGCTGCCTGTGCCAAAATGCATATATGGAATAAAATTGCTTTTCTACAGCAAGGTTTTGTTTCTTGAGCCATTCAGCATTTCTGTTGCTCAGTGGCATAATTGAATTCTAAGAAGTATACAAACTTCTACCATTTTCAAGGAGGAAAAATGAGAAATGAGCTCTACCTTAGAGCTTAATTTGTAAATTTATATAAAATTCCTTAGTACCAAAATATGGCAGGTAAAGAATAAAATGCAATATGTTTTGGTTTTCAGCAAGAGCAAAGAGCAGAAAATACAGCATTGCAAATAAACTCATCGATAAGCCACACAGGTTTTTGTTTGATGTCATTTGTAACTGACATCTTGATCAATCTTTCATTGAATAGTCCCTTAGAAATACAAGAGTAATAGGAGCAGAATCTGTCTCATTTCTTTAGCTGAATAGCCATTCATTTGGTGGCATTCACAATCCTGTCCTAGCCTTCTTCATCTGTTTTTCTGGTATAAAAACTATCTCATCCATTGAGATCGTAGAAAATATTTAATGGGACAAATCGCATGTCATTGATAGCAAATGGTCAAAATGAACAATTCACAGATAACCTCATAGTTTGACAGGTATTATTCTAAACTTTTTTTCTTATTTCAGTCTCCATGACAAATGAGTGCTTGTGCAGAAATCAGGAGTTCCTTGCAAATCACTCACGGACCAAAAAGACTATAATTTTATCTTTCTTTCCTGTCTGCAAACATTGACCAAGTGGTTAGCTATATAGTCGTGTTAATTAAAGGGCTGATAAGATATTTCTCATTTTTATCTTGACAGACATATGCTGTAATAATTAATACTGCTTAATAGAGCTACTTGCATGCTGAAGACTTCTTAAAAGACTAAAGATGTCTAGAATCAGGGCATATGGCCTTTGTTGTGAGCTCCATGCGCTTAGGAATAAAGACAGAAAAGCCCAGCCTACTCTCTCTCTGTCACTCAGTGGCTGTTCACACTGTGATTCCTGCTGGGGGGAGAAGGCAACTCCTTTTTTTCTCCTTTTTTCTTTTTCCTTTTTTTTATTCTCTCTCTTTTTTTTTTTTAATTGTTTTAGTTCCCCATAGAAGTGGGAGAGAAGCGAAACTGTTTGGGAGAAACCTCTCTCTGCCCTTGCATTTGTCTTCCCCATTTACCCAGATGGGCAGGCAGAAAGGGAAAGTTCCTAGAACAAAGAGGACAGGGCCTGATCCAGTGTGCCCGCCTGGTCACCCTTGTCATGAGCACAGCTAAATCCATATGAATGGAAAAGCAAGGTCCTTATGACAAAGCAGCAGTCCCAAGCCCAGGTGCACACAGTAGTTCTGACAGGAACTTTGCTGGTGCAATGCTCTACACAGATATTCAGCTCTGAAGGAGCATGGCTGTCATGCAACCTCCAAGGTCCTGTCCTGCACCCACATGTACCACTCTGCCTCACCAGGATGAAGAGACAGAAACCACCTGAGGAGCCACTCTCTGTAACAAACATCCACAGTGGGTGCTAAGGACCAGTTCTGCAGTGGTATTTGAAGACCTCTTGAACACATGCTTCAGAGGGTGAAGAAGATTTTAGAAACACCTCATCAAGGATCTTACTTCTCATTCATTAGAGCTTTTTCAAGGAGGCTCAAGATGAGGAACAGAAATAATCAGATCATAAAGGCTTTTGCCCAGACCCCCATTAACAAAGAGTGAACAGCATTTTGCCTGGTTACAGGAGAAAGAGGTGATTTCTCAGTTGCTGTGGCTACAGGCAAGAATCCAAAAAAGATTAACAAAACCCTGTTAGTGGATAATCCCTGGAAAGGTACTCTAATAACAGATTTCTTTCTCTTCTGTTAGCATCACCCAGTCTTACCTAGCTTCAAGTTTTGTTTGCAAAACCTCAAGAAGGTGCTAATTTCAGCTAGACAGCTGGCCAACGTCATACAAGCTTGCTGTAATGGAGATGTACAACTTAGCACTAAGTGCATTTTGATCTCATCATCTCACTGACTCATCTTCACATCTACTGCTGCCCCTGTCACCTCAGGAAAAGTTGATGCCAGCTCAGGACTTAATTTCTCATCAAATAAATTGATCCAAAAGGTCTAATTTGCCTCAGCCCATCTATCTCCATTTTCCTAAAAGATCACACCATCTGTTCCTTGGCTGGATGCTACATAACGTGGAGCAGATAAGATTCTCTCCAGAACATGCTGCTGATTGCTCCTGGGAAACTAAGTCAGGAATTCTTGGAATTTCAAAAACTATGCCCCACTACGGTACTATAAAACTGGGGTCTGCATCTTCTCTGTCCTGTGATCTTCACAATGATACTGTGTGAGATGGTAGCAAGGAAAGGATTTTCACTCTCAACATTTGGGCTGTCTTACCTGGAGGGCCCCAGTTGCCCGTGGCATAACGTTGTGTGCTCTAGAGCCAAACACTCTTATGTACACTCCTGCACCCCTCGCTGCCAGGTATGAACGGGCCTGGCATAAACCTGAGCAGTGAACTTCTGGGACAAACCTAGAGTTGGAGTAAGGTGAGGAGGGATGAGCTGAGGGGAAAAATATTTCTGATTTTGAAAACAGTATGCACATGAAGCCTTTTTGTGATTTAGGAGCAGATGATCAATCTGATGGCCCTGGGCAGTCACTTCCAGACAACTGTAGTACATAAACTTTTGGGGGAAGGAAAACAAACCATTAGTAAATCTAGTCTGATCTAAAGAGGATGCTTGAACTTTACTGCATGATTGGCAGAATATTTTATTAAGATGCTGCACATGGGCTTTAAAGTACTGAATTCTCACCATTTTTATGACATTCTCTAACAAATGATGGCGTGTCTCTAATAAGTAAATCTGTTTACTTAAGGACAGTATATTCAAGGTTAGTCACCAGATTCTTTTCAACAGCTATTTTACGCAGCTGCTGAGCTTCAATCTTGAATGAAGGGCATGGGTGCCATAATTAACAGAAGTCTATGCCAGTCAATTTCTTCTTATCCCCTGTTCTATCCATTATGAATGAACTTTAATACCACCTATGAGACTGGCAGGCAAGTCATGTCCATTCTTGCACAGAAGAACTTGTGCTGTGCAGAACTAAGCTAGTTAGAAAGATCCTGCAGGATCTTTCTCATCCCAGTTTTCTCTGGCTCCGTGAATCACTATAACTCTTAGATTGCTTGATGGCAGAAAGGTCAAGACTGTATGGAGCCTTCTGAGAGTAAAGGCAGCCCTGCAACAAATTCCTATCCCAGTTCTGACAATGCACATGCTTTCCTGTGGGCTCAAGCATAAGCCTTGCCCTAGACTCCAATGAACTAAAAACTTGTGAGTACTGTAGTGCATGTTCTAACCTAGATCCTTCTAATTCAGGTGGTTAGATAACACATCATTTAACCCAGCCTTGGTCCTCTGATGGAGTCTTGCCAGGAGCTAGATCTACTCGACATTATTTGAAACTGGCTTGAGTATGTCCTGACTTTAACTAAAGGCAATCTCATCAACATTTTCTGTGTAGTCCAGAAGAGAGTTGAACTTACCCTGGAGTTTCCATCCTCTTTGTTCTCAGAGGATCTAAAAAGAATTCTTAAGGGTCCATATACTCATGGTAAACCTTTATCATAATTTCACTTTCAGTTATCAATTTTTACCTGTTGCCATGGAAGTATTCATAAATCTCAGCAGCCAATGTTTTGATGGGTGACGGTGATGTGCCATGATGTGTGTTTGTTTCTGATAGCCTTTAGAAGCCTATGGCTGAGTGATTTTTAAGAACCCAAGAAAAATTTTTATTCTACAATTTGCTGCAGTAGTGCAGAAGAAAAGAGCTTTTGCACCAGTGAAAAATATGACATCATTTTGTGGGTTTAAATGTTTTTCTCAAAGTATTTGTGGATGAAATTTCCAGCAACGAGTGACAGTATGTAGGTGGGTGTTGATCAAAGAGGTAAATAACTGTAGTCAGTTTAGGCTTGCCCCATCAATTATAAGCATCTTTTCAATATGTTGAGGACAAAATATTTTCAGATACTGTTCTACTTAATTTAAATGTGATTTGAATACACTTAAGTAGATTCTACTGGGTTTGGTAACAAAATGCAGGTGATATGCACAATAAAAGTATAGTAAAATTGTACAGCTTACTGACAGTGGAGATTTCACATACCCATGCCTTATCCGGAATTGTATTGTTTCCTGCTCTGGGAATCCTCAGAAAATGTATCTGAGAGTATTTTGATAATCCAAGTGAATTTATACATAAGGATGAGACGAATGCCATGTCTGTAATGTTTCCATAGTGGAAGTTTGTTTGAGAGTGACATCAGTATAAGATTTTACTAAAATATGAAAACCTGCTGTCTAAAACAGGTAGCAAGTGCTCAGTCTGGAAAAAAAACTAATCAAAAAATAGCAAAAAAAGCTGCTTTCCATTCCCTGCTAGTGCCAAGGACTATATACACTGTGTATATAGTATATAAATAAACCACTGTGATCAACACCTGAGAGCTTATAAATGTCTGAAATGTATGGTGACAATTTGCAGTACTTCTGCATTGCTCCCTTATGCCCACTTACAAACTATTTGGATAATCTGGAACCTGTTAGGCAATACCATACACCATTGTTTGCTGGTCTCCTCTAGGCTTGCATAGCGCAACAGTAAACACTGCAAGGAATGCTTCAGTTTTTATCTGGGAGCAGCAAAGACATGAAGCTCTCCTTTGCTTTTTGGGATGTAGGGGTGCCTGACAAAATGAGTTGCAATTAAACTGTCTTAGCCACCTGGTAAAACCATGGCTGCTTTCAGCTACCAGTCTTACATGTTAGTGGTGCAGTGTTTTCACCCAGGTTTGCAGTAGCCTTCCTTCATGCATCTGGATGTTTGTTTCACTGCAGTTGTATCACTTGGTGTCTGCTGTGGGAAACTAAGTTTGGAAAACTGTATGTTGGGCTCAGTTCACCTTCACTATAACACTGTGGAATCAAGGGTACTTGGCAGCCAAATTACCCTGTAGCTGTTTGCAGCCAGCAGATGGAAATTCTGTAGACATCTCTGGATCTTGTCCAGAACTGACCTGAATGATTGTTACTCATCAGGTGTGACTGATCATTAAAAGGCCTTAAAGTGTCTCCAAGCTGTTCCCCAATTTATTGCAGTTTGGATGCAGAGAAAAAAATATATTCAAGTTCCAGTTGAAGAAAAGGAACAATAAAAAGAACAGAGAAGGTCCTATGCACCTTCTACCCTCCTCTCCCCTTGCTTCTTTTCTGCTCTTTTCCACTTCTGTACTGTTCCACATCCATAAGCCCTTTGCATATCCCACTCATCACTAATTCCTACACTGTCTAAAATGTCTTTGAGTCCTATTTCAGTTCTGGTGTTCAATAGATGTGAGTCCCATTGATTTATGCCAGGACTGAATTTTGTCCCCATAGCATACCAAATTGCTTCTGCACACACATGGAATGCCAAATCAGTGTACAGATACTGCTTTGTAACTACTTTATTACTCATTTACACTTGGCATGAAATTTTTACCCCTATTTATGACACTGCTGAATCTGGATTGCTACATAAATTTGATCCTGTACAAAGCTGACTGGCTTAGAGTACTGGCAGTGGATACAACGCCTATCCCTTGTAAATTATCAGCTCAAATTCTAATCAAATCATTAAATCAAACCAACCAAAACCTCTTTCTGTGCGACACTGTTGTAAAAATGAGGTTGGTCTCCTCCTGGTTCCCCATACACGTGTGTCAACACCACAGTTGACTCTAATTAGCACCCTTGCTGGCTACGAAAGTTCCCGAGCCAAGGATTTAAGCAGGCAGGGAGACTGAACTCTTTGTCTTGGCCTCAGGTCACGGCAGGTTGATGAACAAGCAAGTCCTACTTCTGCCTCAGCTATAGTTGCCTTCTTTTTTCTGGGAGTAGCAGCCTGGCACTTTCTACAAATATGTTGTTTTCATAAAAAACATTCAGCTCTTGTCTGATTGTATAATATATGTATTTTCTCTCTTTTTTAGGAAAGTCTTAGAGTTAATAGGCCTTTCGTCTGAGTAGGGATTACAGGATTTGACACCCCTGGGATCTTTGTCCTAAATTTCAGCCTTGGCAGGTGGAGCATTCTGTAACCATTTGACATTTAGTGGCTAGTTTGTGAGTCAAATATCTTGTTTTATTTTTTCCTTTTTGGTTTGGATGAGTTAGTATGGGTTTCTGAAGTATTTGGGAAAGTTGCACAAACTTCATGGTGCCACTGTACCTTCTTTAAGCCAAAGAAGTTGCTTTCCTCATTGAGAAATTTCACTTCAAAAGAAGTTGTGATGTTTTCTACATTACTGTTTCAGCTGGCTTTTATTTCCAAATGTCTGCATCACTCAGAAAATCTGAGTTTATCCTGACTTGTGGTATTTCTGATTTATTTGCCTATTTAGAGGGTTTTTTCTTTTTTCTTTTTTCTTTTTTTTAACGTAGGTCCACTTTCTTCACACACAATAACACACACAAATAAAAGAATTTGGAGTGACCCCTGGTCTTATTTCAGTCTGAAGAGAGAAAATAAGAATGTAAAAAGATTCTGGATCTCAGCCATTACAATGAAAAACATCTGTTGAAGCCTTTGCAAGCAAAAATTTATCTTACCATGGGCATGATTATTGATTAAAATTCTTTTTATTTTTTTTAATAAATTATTTCAGCTTCATAACTTGAAAAAGGAAACCTGTTGCATGTTGGTGCTTCTGTAAAGCAGAGGTGGCCCAATTTTATTCTACGCACAACCTGATGGTGGTCCAGAGTGCTGGATGATCACACAATGCTGGCTTCTTTGCTCTCTTTCTCACTGTTAAATTACATAAAATACTTTCCTACTGTTGTGTTTCCATGTAAGCAACCAAACAAAGTACTATGTAGGTAGGGTGAAGTCCCAGATCAGAGGAGTGGTTTCTCTGACTCTTGAATGTGCAGTGTGAGACAAATCTCTAAACTACTATTCTTATTTCAACAGATCTATCATATCTGAGGAATGCAATGTCTCCAGACTTGCAAGGACACCAAAGCCTTATGGTCAAGGCAGTCTGGTTATGAATGTGTATTACACAGTCTTGCTGAGATACCAATTTGTTTGGGGATCTGTGTTGGAGTCAGGACTTGCCCGTGCCTGAGTCATAACAGCAGATCCAGAGAGTCAGAAGAGACCAGACCCAGATGGGTTCCAGCCCCTCTCCAAGACTGGGCAAGGAGTCCTCAGGAGACTCAGAGATCTGCTTGCCACAGAGGTCTCTATGCTCTCTGTCTCCAAAGAAATTTTGGTGAAGAAACAGGAAAACACTCTTTCTCACTGCAAATCTGAGAATTCAATGTGGAATTTTTATATAATTGCACTGATGAAACTCCTCCCTGTGATTTATTTTCCGTGACTTTGGCAGGTTTAACGAGGAAAGTGAACTGTGGTGAATGAGTGAGTGCTCTGTACAGTTCTGTTCAAACTCAACATGTATCTTCTACAGAAAATCCCCACTTCATGCCCCTGTGTGTATTTTATTTAATCCTGCAACCCCATATCTAATCTCAAGGCATAAAGCACTTTCCAAGACCCAGCAAATTCAATGGGTGTGTTAGGCTGCCTCAAACTACTAGGTAAAGAATTGGATCATGGACTTTGCAATGTTTGAGAGAAATTGTAAATGATGCCTGTTTTTATTGGAGTGAAGTAACATTTAAGCATAGGTAATACACATGATAAACTTGCAACACTAGCAAACTGAAAAACACATGGGACCTTTGCGTGTGCCAATTCAAATACAGCTTTATTAAATACACCTGATTTTAAGCTACCTTTTAGTATTCCATTTAGCAGTTTAATGAGAACCAGTTATAACATAGTTTGGGTTTTTTCTGTGTTCAGAATTCAGACATGCATATTGATTTAGGCAGAGAGCATCAGAAAAATACAGTGAAGGCCTTATACAATGAAGACCTTTACTGTAAGTAAATACAGGACATCCACAAGATCTTCGAAACCAACACATCATTTACACAATCTGCTGAGAACAACTGAAGCAGAAGCTATCGGTGTTTCCTTGTGACCTTTTAGCATAAAGACTGTATCATGAATTAAAGAGCTCAAGCTGGTGACAAGGACTCTGACATTACTAGAGAATGGTACCTAGCAGTGTCCATTCTTACACAGACATCTGCAGCCATTGAAATGGCCACTTGCTTCTGAAGGCAGGGGAGCAGTCTATTATGGACATGTTACAGAGTTCTCTTTCAGCTGCTGTTTGCCTGAAGTGCCAGGTGCAAAAGATGTGCTCAAAAAGAGAAGAGGGTAATGGTCACATAGATGATAAACTGGTAATTGCTTACTCGCTATTTCCTCGGTATTCAGCTGACTAGCTGTTTCAGCTATTATTTTCCTACTCTTTATTTCTAGTAATGGTGTGCCCAGTATTGGGGACTGTTTCCCTCTTTTGTAGCTCTAACCTGCTATTGAAATCCTGGAAGTGTAATGTATAGCATTAGCTCTAGTGTGAATGATTAATGTAATCACAAGCTTAGTTCTGGAAGGAATCCACCCTGTAGTTTACATTAGCTGTTAGATGACCTAAAATTCTCCCCTCTCCCCCATGCGTGTGCAAAGTACTGGTTACATGTTTTTACTTTTTGTTTATTCTTACAATTTTGCTGAGTCTGGTGAAAGAGCTGACTGCTTGCCATTTTCCACATTCACAGTAACCTTACAGTTCTCAGTTCTGTTTTCAGATGCACAGGGATGATGAGGATCACAGAGCACCATATATCTTTGTTATCTTAACTCCTGCATCTGTGGCTGGTGATTTATATAGGTTAGAATACAACCATTCAGAAAGATAGCCAACACAAAAGCCTGCAAGAATATATTTTTTTTTTCTTTTTTTGTTTTGTTTTTGTTATTGACAATTCTTTATCTTTCTTTCCTGGCTATTATGAGGAGGGACACCCTTTGTGTGGAGTAATCAAATCATTTCTCTATAAAGATGGGCAAATTACAGCCATTCAATTTCTTTAGTTATTATTTCTTTTCCCAAGTAAAAAATCTTGGCTTACATAAGGATTTCAAGATGAAATGCAAGTTGACTATATTTTGTTCAGACTCCAGAAATGTACATTCTGGGTTGCTTTTTGTTTTGGTCTGGTTTGGGGTTTTTTTCTTTTTTAAAGTTACAGATAATTAAATTCCATGGCAGCATACTTCAGTTAGTAAAAGAGCCTAAAAGAAAACCTGTATTCCTCTTTCTCTGTGAAGAAGGAAGTGAACTATTTGAAGAGGCCAGTTATGAATGCTGAGATCAATATAGCATTAAAATCAGTTAGGATGAAATGCCAGATGATGGTAGATTATCATATGAATTAGATCTTTGCTACCAGGAACAATTATCAGAGCACCTGCTAGAAACTTACTTTTGTTATTTGGGTGCAACAAATCTCTTATCAATGAAGAAAAACCTCAATAATATTGATTAAACCCTATTGATTACCCTACTATGGTAAACAGGTCAGGGACCAGTGTAACACGTAAAGTGCTCACTAGAATCTGGTGGTTGGACGTGGGGAGCTGTAAATGAAAGTGATCAAATTATTTTTAATAGAATTCTCTAGAATTCTCACAGTGACCCACAAAGCTGGTGATACTCATGAGGCCAGAGCAGTTTCCTTCATAGCTGCAAGAAGGAACTGAGTGGCAGTAGCTGCATACTACTAGATTCATCCAGTGAATTAAGATACTATGCAAACCCTCAACAGTAACTGGAATAAAAAATTATTCCCTTGCATACAGATTAAACAGAAACAAAAGGCAGAGGTCTCAGGGGCTATTGTTTGTGCTGCTGAAAGTCGGAATGTAGAAACTCGGGAATACACAGAATCTATGCTATGACCTCCCTTGCTGCCAGTGTATGCTAATTCTTTTATTTCTAACCTCAGAACCTCAAGGCTAGCAAATAGGACAAAACCCAATTGTTTAACCCTGTGTTTCAATGTCATTCAGCCACAAAAAAAAATTGCTGCATGAATCACTTGTTATTTTTTATGAGCATTATTAAATCCACTCTGGCTGTATCGGAATAAAGAATGAGTCTACCACAAGAAAAGTGCAAGCGGATCACTTTTCCACTACAAGCCATCTCAAATACCTGCTGGCTCTGCAGGCAGGCATCTCCCTGCCTTGCTGGGGCAGTGCGCTTGCTCTGGCTAATAGGGTGTTACTTGCTTCTTCCATTTTGAAGTGTTGCTTTCTGCTGGCAGCTCCTCACAAGCCAGGAAGAAACCATTTGCTTCCACATCCTTTCCATAAGATGCTGTACAGAAATCCCGATGTGCAGTGCCTTGTGAGGAAGACAGTGTATACGAAAATAAGTATAGATTTTCTCCTGGTTATTGCACCCAAATACAGGGCAGGGAGCACAGTCCTTACCTCACAGCTGCTGTGCCAGGGAGCAGAGATGCCAGTAGGAGCTTGTGCCATGAAGCTGGGCTGCATGGAAATGCCATGGCCTGGCCACTGCTTTGTGCAACTGCCCTAATTGGGAATGCCAAGTCTCATCCATGCAGCAAAGTGTGCTGAAAGCACAGTAGCTTGCCTGGGCTCAGCACTGTCCTATCCCGTTCCTGGCTGAGAAATTAACTGTAACCACAGCCAGACAGTTTAGGGGACTACTTGCGGTGAGTACTGTATGCGGCAATACGTGGCAAGGGTTTTAAGTCCCTTGTCATAGTTTCAATAAGTGCAAAGGATGTCATTCTGTGTTCTGTTTCTTTCCTGAACTTTTAACCTCATCCTACCTCTAGCCATACTCAAAATGACAGCGACCAAAAAGGGGGGCCGGGGGAATGCTTTTCATTTCTTTCTCTGTTTAAATATGCAAATATACTAATGTGCTTAAGTTGGCCATAGTCTTTTGGTACTACTTTCACTCCCACTGAGTGACTCTGTCCTCCCAGACAGTGTGGTGGTCCCATGAGTAAAGGGGAAATTACTTCAAGGTAAGGTACTTTATTGCAGGACAGAATCAAAAAAAAAAAAGCAACTATGCACTTAGACACTTTTAATGGACAATGGTTTTACTGATGCTCTCAAATTTGAGCTCACATATAGGGTGTTATGAGCTGTCATCTAATTGTGTGTATTCACATTTCAAAAAAACAAAACAAAACAAAACCACATTTTAGGGAGTATAAACTCTTAATGTTACTGGAGAAGGCTATTCACTTTCCAGTTCACTTCATGCTGATTTGTGGATATTAAAAATGAAAAGCCAAAAATAGTTCTTAACTTTGCCAGTGAGATCAACATCAATGCATATCTGTCAGTGCAACCCACTTAGCCTGTGGTTCCTCTGTGTAACTTGACAGAGGGTCAGAGCCATTCTGACAGCCCCACAATGAGAGTAAGATGGGATGACAGGCAGTGCTGAAGAGCCGGAGATGTCAACAGGATCTCCAAATATCCAAAGGCCTTGAAAACCAGAACTCTGAGCTGCAGAAAGACAGTAAGTTTGTGTAATGCAGGAAAGGCAGTCTTGCATGAAATGGGTCCTTTAGACCGGATCAGAGGATACGTCAAAATAGTGGAGTGCCTAAACATTTATGCATCCTACTTATGGACTGCAATGGTTACCTCAAAAGTACTGAAGTCACTTTGCAACTAATTATCAAACTTTAACCCATCATATTTTTACAAATGAGAGTTGTTAAATGGAAGTATTTTTACACTTTTCTGACAAATCCCGTTAGAAAATATTTCTAAATTGATTTTTTTACTCCATTTTGGATTTTCTCCCAAGTATCTGTAAGTATCTGTGGCACCAGGTGGTGTGCATTTTAGGTGGAATAAAATTATTTCATTGAGTTCACTACCTTTTTTTTCCCAAAGTACCTCATAGTTTTCAAGGAAAGTATCAGAAAGGATAGTCATTCTTGTTTTATAATTTGCAAGAGCAGGGGTAACTATGACTTAGAGTTTAGGTTTGGAATTTGTTATTATATGCCATGTAACCTGGTAACTACAGTTTTACCACCTGTATTTGTGCAGTTAAATATATAACTAGGATTTTAGATGACACAGGCTTAGATTTTCTGCTTTAACACAGATGTGGTTAATCACTTAATTTAACTGTCTGTTGACTTTCCAAATGATACTCAACAACAATGGAGGTCATTTCAAATTTCTAGAGTTAAAAATGGGAGGTGATGGTAAGTTCATCACATGCCTTATCATGCCTATAGTTCTGTTAGCTGCCTGTAGTACTGGCAGCTAACAGACAGGCACCTAGAAGGGCTTGGCATGTTGAAGAAACTTAAAAGCAAACATTGACATAATTGCTGTTGGGCATGCACTTAAAAATCTATGAAGTTTTGTCTAGATACTATTATTATTCCATGGAGCCACTGTGAAATACCTTGTAACTCTACATGGAACACTGAAAAAAAGAAATGTTGTTGCATCCTGAGCACTCAGAGAGTAGCTTTAGTTAGCAGCTCCTTGTTGAAACTGAGACTTTGTCATGGTTAATGAACTGGAGCATAAGGTGTTTAAAACCCAGTGGTGACATGATTCCATCATGGCTGCTGCATCTGATGGAGACAAACCTGGAGACATCAAGTTAAGCACAAAATTTCTTACCACTACCAAGAGAGAAGGTCCTGCTTCCCCTTCACAAATCACCTTCTTTGTCTGCTTTCTGCCATGTTCTCCCACAGCTTGATTTTGGCACCACCCTCCATGAGCCAGCTCAGCTCCCCAAGTTGAAAAGAAACACAACAAAAACATGGGCAATTCTCTTCTGGTTTTGGTGAGTTAAATCTCTCAGCGAAGGGACTCTGCTACAAGGCAAATGTGGGAGGAAGGTGAGAGATGAAGATGGAAAGAGGCCAGACAGCCGAAGAAGCAGAGCAAAGGACAACAAGCAAGAGGTGATGTCAGCTTATAATTTGAAATTGCAGTGGGAATATGTGCTGGAGGCAGAGAAGAACCACCATGCAGTGCTCTGCCCAGCTTCCGTGGCCTGAAAAGGGAGCCTCTTAGAAAATTTGACACTGTGTTGGGAATATTTATACTTTAATTATAACTTCTTTTTTCTTTCTTCCCCCCCTCCCCCCCCCCCCAAAAAAAAAAAAGATGAGTAATTTGGATGAGGGACAGAGAAAAAGGAAATTTTGGCTCATTCTGCAAACAGGATATAGGTGTTTACTTGAGTGAGGGATATTTCTGTTTTTAAAGAACAGTATGATGTGTTGCTTCTTGCTATGCTGTGGACTAAGGAAGCCATTCCTAACTCTTTTTGAAGCCATGATATTCTCCTTTTCACCTCTGACTTAAAGATGGTCTCTGGAAGAGGCTTCAAGGGAAAACTTATGAACAGCCTACAGAAAAGTGTCAGTGTCCAGCTGACACTCCACAAGTGTGATGCAGATGTTCCAAATCATATTTATGTTCCACTAATGTGTATTGGGTAAGTGCAAAGGCATGGATAGGGGGATTGACATCCTTATTGTCTAGTCAACATATCTTAAAAATATATTTTGGTATTTCAGTTGCTACTAAAAATGCTTTGCTTCTGCTCTTATACCATCAGTGATGCACAATTTAATTGTGTAGTAGTTCTTGCCAGGCCCTGATTTTTAGCAATTAACAAGACTTACATGCAGAGGTAAAATACTGTGATATCTTAAGGGTTAAATTTGACAGCTTCAGGTAAATTAGGCTAAACATCCTTCTCCATAGATCTAATGGGTTTGAAAATCTGACTAGCTTCCATCATAATCTCCATGGAAAACTTGCTGCATTCCCTTTTCCTATAGAAATACTCAGAGAGCAGTAGACTAATGCTAAAGCACTGTCAGGTCCTTACATTCATTTATTGACCACGTTGCAATCAGAGGAATGTACATATATTAAAGCTAAAGTTAATCTTGTTGCAAGGTACTTCTTGCAACAATCAAATAGGCAAAATCCTGGTGTCCCATTGCTGCAGTGAGTACCATCCCCCTCTTACCAGTGACTTTAACTTATTTAGTATTCTGCAGCTAAGCCTCCAGCTGTAGTGCAGATGTAGCCTGTGATGGGCCTGTTTAACATCCTGCTCTGACTGTCCCAGTAGTTTTTCCTTGACATGGTTTGCACTGCAGTAGTATCCTAACCAAGAGAACATCCTTAACATTTACCTGGATGGCTTTTGGATGGCATAGTGTTGGGAAACCTGTGTAACACTTCGGTCTCTTTAACATCTATGAACTGCTAGTGGGTACTTGCCAAGGCCGAAAAATTCAGCTGCAAGAAAGAGTTAAACTGCAGATCATCACAGGTATCTATGGCTCCAAGCCTCATTGGGAAGTGAGCAGGGCTCCAGTGCTCTGTTCAAGCACATGTCCATCAGACAAACCATTAGAGAAGGGGGAGTCAGCATTTGAAAAAAATATGACTGCCTGATTTTTTTGGGATGTGGGATTCATATGCTCCTCTGCAAGTTTTAAATTAGTTGGAATGTCCAACTGCTTCTCTCTGTGAGAAATGTTTTCTGACAAGAGCATTGCTGACCCATCCATTTGCAGCTAGGAGCACTATGAGTGGATAATGTTATAATATATAGAATAGATAATGACTCTTCTGGATGTAGTAATCTTTTAATGATCAGCAAGATCCTGGGAAGAAAAAATAATTCCTCCAAACCAAGAACTTAATTCACTTTGAAATTAAATCAGAAAACCAGATGAATGTACTGACTAATCTGTATGAATACTCTGCATGTGGATGGCCACTTAGTGTAATAATAATTCATTAACTATATAGCAGCAAAACCTACTATAGCTGGAGTACTTAAAATTTAAAGGGTCCAGTGTTTCCCATACTTTTTTTTTCCCCTGAGCCTAGGTCCTTACTAATTAAGGAAGCCCAGCTTTATAAGCGGAGCAATACCAAAAAAGCACCAATAAAAATTTTAAAGCTCTCTAAAACATTTTAATGCCTTATTTCATGTGGCATATACAGAATTATGATGGTTTGTAAGGTATAAATTTTTTTATTAGCAGTCCGTTGGGGAGACAGCATAACTCAGTCATTGCTTTGCAACTCATTTAATGCACATCACCACAGCATTTGAACTAGCATACTTATCACAAATTGAAGTCAGTAAAATATTTGACTCAGCAGCCCATTACATACTTACACAAAGAGAGAGTAACTATAAACTAATTTAGGGAATTAGTGGTCAGTTACAAAACACAGCATAACACACCAACTTTTCTCCAAATTATGCTGTATTATTCACAAAAGCTTCTAGGTCTTGCAGTGTTTTCCAAAAAAATGTGTGGTACAAAAATTATAAGAATACGTGACTTGTGCTTTAACATCTTTTTATGAAACAAATGGTAAAATTGATACAGGAGGTACAGTATTAATTTTCTCACTCTCCCTTCATCTCCTTCCTCCCCCCAGCATTTGAAAAGATTCACCTCAAATAAGTTAAGCAGGACTAGAAGGTTCCCTTTGCAAAAGCCTGCTTCTTTCCATGCTTGACATCATCTGACAGACGCAGGTTGTAAGAGTTCAGTCAGACTGTCCCCAAAGGGCACAAGCATGGTGCTAACACACATAGTGCTGGCACTTCTTAGGTGACCATTGCTCTTGATTTCCCTCTTACACAGCAGTAACCAGCAGAGCATCACAAATGGCATCTGTCTGAAAGAGAATACAGATTGGTCATCCTCTGTTATTTTATATGTCATCAGCAGAACATCAGGAGATTGTGTTTTCATTTGAGAATTTCCTTTGAATTACAAAAATCTTATTTAAAAACCTCCTGTTTATCATGGAACAAACACAGATGGCTGTAGTCTTACTGTCTTATGATACGGCATACCGATCTTCTATAAAGAACTTCAAGCTTGATGTGTAAGTAGCAGTGGAAATGAGGAGAAAAAAAAAGCTCAACAGGAGCAGATTAAAGATCCAGATGTACAAGTATTTGAGAAACAAAGATTTTAATTTAGATCTTCAGACATTTAAGGAGTAAAGACTATTTGATTCCTCTGGTAAGATGACAAGAATTATTTTAAACTATTCCTACTAATATTAGCCTGTACTGGTTGTATTTATAGAAGACACACTTTTCAAGGCTACATGTGGCCAAGAAATGAAAATTTCCTTGGTTGACATTAGAACAAACAAATGATCTCCTGGAATTGTTTTCATGGAAATGTGAGGAAAGCCTGCTGGTTACATCATTTACCTGCAATCTAGAATACCAGCTTAAAAATTGCTATTCTGTTCAACTTGAAACAGGAATATGAGCAATAGACCAAAGAGATGTGATAATCATTGGGTCTGAAAAAGTAGTCTTGCTTTGGTTTCGATGTTTAATTATTTATACAAAACAACATTCCCAGTAAGAGGCTAAAAACTTGGCAAGAGAGAATAAAAATGTATTATTCTTTGGCATCCTTTTGAAAATCTATCTACAACTGGCTGAAGTATATATACGTGAAAACTGCAGAGTTGCAAAAATTTGCAATACACTGAGCATATTCCATCCACATACAGCGCTGATATGTCAGCTGAGTCAAGCATGTGCCTTCCCAGAGGTACAAGGGAGGCACAGATCTCCCCAACATTACTTGATATTTACTAAACTTGAAAAAAAATTGTGCATTAATTTAACACATTTTCTGCCACAAAATAGAAGGAGAAAGAAACAATCTAATACAGAAAGCTGCAGTTTTTGAAAGAGGCAGGAATAAACATGCAAAACAGGCAGGTAGATGAATAAAATTGATAGGAGTCAAAGGACACTGGGATAGCTTAGAAATATAAAAGTCATTTTTAAAGTGCAGTAGCTATGAACATTCCACCCCGACTAGGAAATACATAGCTATCAGAGTGTATTTCTCTTCTCCAACCTTTAGTAGCTGCTCTACAAAGAGCATGATATCCTACTGCATTTTATTCAAGAAGCTGGGAGTTCAGATTGACTATAGGCTTCTGCTGAGGAATGTCAAGGTCTTGCCAGTTTTTCAATATTCCCTTTTTTTTTTCCAGAATATGTGCATAAAACCAGATAGATGTTGCCAAAACAGTTGAAAGCATAAAAAATCTCAGGCGAGTAACTTCAGCCAGAATGATGATAATAGGATAAACTTCAGAGTTCTCTTGCATATCTCCAACTACATTCTTAAACTCATTTGTGACCTATGCCTTATTAAATGGCACCTTAATTTGAGAACTACTAAGTGCCTGGAATACTTGATCATTGAATCTAAATGTTCTTTTAAATTCTTTTAACTTCCTCCTTAAAAAAACCCATCAAAGTATAAAACATATTTCAAAGAGCTAGTCCTTTATCAGCAGTTAATAGCTCAGTTCTGCTGTGCATACGCAGGCAAAAATCTTATTGAAGTCAGTGTCTAAGTTCAGAGACTTCTATTTTCACTGGATGCCTTTAAAAGCGTATGGAATTGCTATTTCAGAAAGTATATGGCTCAAATTAAAGTTCTACAGCAGTTAGGTTCAGGGGCTGGTGGGATTTACAACTGAGTGGGTCTATCGAAGACATATAGTCTGGTAAGCTTGAGAAAGCCAGGGTAGATGTCAAAGAAAACTGGAGGCAAGTAAGGAAACCCAGGTGCCATTGCAGTGGTTTAGAAGTAGTGCAGAGATGAGCTCTGGACTTAGTGTTCCAGAAAACTTCTCATTGTGCAGAAGCAACTGCACATAGTATACACTGTGTTGGGCTGATGCTGTAGGGAAATGCTCACTGAAAGGTTACTGCAACTGCAGCAAGGCAAGTGTTTCCATTTGCTTAGCACCGAACAATAAGGTACCTCATCCTCCATCCATCTTTTGGCCCTGATGATGCACAAATTGTCATCCCTCTAACTAGGAGTACCAAGAGATGCCTTTTGGTAAAGGGGCAATATGTTCTCCCCAGCTGTGCTCCACCGTCGTGAATGCCTTGCAGAGAAGCTGGATATTAGGCAGAATTTTTAATGCCTTCAGCAGGGAGGGTTTAGCTCCAGCCTGCTGAGATGCTACCCTATGACTGTCTGTAGGTACCTACTCCCTGTATCAGCTGGATATAGGCTCATCCACGTTTGCTGTTTGGATCTAAGGTTGTTGGAATAATGAATGGGGAATTAGTCCTAATCCATCGTATTATGTCAAGCACATGATGAAAGTGATTTAACATATTAGCTCAAGACCATGATGAAAGTCAACTGTCGCTCCTACATGGAATTGTGAGCCGGGCAAGGCAGAGCATATACCCACTGTAATTTCTCCTCAGTGGCTGGTGCCCAAGGCAGCTGCCTGTGCTGGCAGTTCTCTGTCTTAGCCCTGTAAATTCCTGGGTAGAGGAGGCAATTTCATCTCTCCTTCACAGCAGTAACTCCTAGAGATATTCCCCTGGAAATTTTGCTTAGACAGTGGCTCCAGTTTTCAAGCATGTTTCACTCAGCAGATTATATTTAATATGAAAGCCACACTTCCAATATGAGGACAGATACCTGCCTCCATGGTAAGCAAGGGCTCTTTGCCATTTTACACCATGGAGAACAATTTTGAAAGAGGATAAATTCAATTAACAGATAAATAAAATCAATTATAGATATAATCATTCAAACACTATAATCATTATTAGCCTCATCTTCCTTCAGTAAATTATTGAAATTTTCTGAAAATATTCACATTATTTTTCACATATATATAATACATGTCTTTATTATATAAACTTCTGCTTATTGTATAACTCTTCCCAAATGATTACATTTGGGAGCACTGCTTTCATAAAGACCATGTCTCAGTTTAGGTTCTTCTTTAATGCTCAAGCTAAAGGACTGCTAAAGGACAGAAAGCACTTGCAATTAAAGGGATTAACCAGTATCTTAACAGTAAATTACCTTTAGAGTTGGCAACATCTTGTGCTCTACAGCAGAAAACTCTGGAAAAGCTTTTCCATGGTAGCAACAGTATCAACTGTGAATTAGTACAACAGGTAGTTCCAAAGCTAAATAATTAGGTTTTGATATGTTTAGTTTTTTGGCTAATGTTTGTTTGCTTGATCTGCACTTGATGGTCTTAGAAGTCTTTTCCAACCTAAATGATTCTGTGATTCTGTGAAAGTCAAAGAATAAAGCAGAATCAACTGACTAATTCAAGTCTTCCAAAAGGGGCCATTCATATTCTTCAAGATGTGCAGATGGTATTTCTGTGGTAATGAGTTGCAGTGAAGCATTACTTCAGCTCAAAAAACATGTACGTAGCACATTGCTATTTCACCTCCAGTGCCAGTCTCTGGCACGTTCCCAGTTCTGCTGGGGTACTGAGGAGCTTTCTTCCTGGTAGCCTTGGGATTCAAAATTGGCCAGTGCCCTCTTAGTCTCCTGTTGTAATGAACTAAGCAGATAGACTTCCTTAAGTTTCTCCCTTCATGCTGTTTTCTCTGACCTTTGATTTACTTGTTCAACTTTTTCTGTGTATAAATGTTTGTTCTAAAAAGGTCACCTTCCAGATATTTGCCTGAACTTTACAATAATTAATAATAATTAGGGGTGAGTGTTTTAACTCAGTGCTTTTGTGTTTTCTGATCTCTGTGTATTCCACTTGAGAGGATAGAAGGGGCTTGGAGCTTATGGAAACATATGCTTCTCCTTTTGAAAGGTCTAAAACTTATTTACATACAGCATCGTGGAAACACTATTACCTCTGGCTCTGACAACAACAACGAAAAAGTCACATAAACAATGAAAGACAGAGGAAGAAGCCAAAGTTTTGGAGATATATATATATGAGGGCAAGTAATAGCTACTGTTAAAAGATCCCATGGTACTTTTCATATTCACTGAAAAAAGACTTTATTTTTTTAAGCATGCATCTGAATAATCCAAACACAGTAATCATGGATGCGTGTAATTTTTTTCCCCTCCTTTTGCTTGATCCCAAATTTAAATCATAATGCTGAACTTGTGACGTCACTCTCAATCTTTTCCACGTGGATTCACTTGTAGGATCAAAAAGAAGGTGAAACTCTCTTGTGTAAGAAGAAAGCTGATTTGAGGGATTGAAGATAATTCAATGAAATTTCTGGTAATGACAAGAAGACTTCAAAGAAGCCTGCAGGTAAAATACTGTTCTTTTTCAGTAAATAGTTGCTCTGCCTCAAATTTACCATGTTAATAGAGGTTCAGTTTTAAAAGGGGCTCATAAGGAGATGCTCCCTTAGAAAATCTGTCATGAATTTAAAATTGATGGGTGAATTCCAGAAAATAAACCTCAGTGGCAAAACAGGGTAAGATAAGAGCACGTTGGGTCACCCAGCTTCATATTTCCATTTTCTCTGGTACGTTAGTTTTCTAAAGGTGGCATTTTGGCTCTGATCAAATGGAAGGGCAAAGGTTACTGAATGTGAAGCTGTGGCTGCTGGAAAAGAGAACAACCACTACAATGGTGGGGAAAGGCAGGCCACCAGCATTAAGCACAGGGAGATGTGGAAAACTGGCAAGAAGGAAGAGGATGTCATTTTCTGAGAAACCAGGAAATGAGCTCTGCATTCAAGCATTTCTATTTATGGTATACAAATTGTAAATATCGCAGGAGATATTTGATACTGAGATGAGGAAATATGTGTCAGGCCTTATAGTTTTAAGCCTTTGTCTTTCCATGGGCTGCTTTTGTTCAAGGAAGCAACAATGGAAAAGACGGGATTTGAAAAAAAGGCTTCTGGTTCAGCATTTCCCAAACTGTTTTTCCTGTGCCCTTCTCCCAGCTGAGCTCTACCATTCATGACCCTTCTCTCCCCCTTTCCTCCCCAGCTCATTCAGCATCCAGTATTCAGGATTACAGCTGCTCATCTCAGTTTGCAGCCCTGCCAGTATCTCTCATACCACCCCCCATCTTTCCCAGAGGGTGAATCCTAGTTTGGGAACTGCTGCTTCCACTGGATTTCAGTTCCTGGCAACCTGTCTGTTAAATACTTTGACCAAAAGGGAGCTGTTCCCCAGACACTGTGATACTAATTCTGCTGTGTAGTTCGGCTATGAGAGTAAATCTCCTGGCTGCACATCATCATTGTCCTGCTGTGATTGTCCCTAAATGTGCAAAATGAGAAAACCTCTGCAATGCATTTTTAAGTGTAGCACCTCACTCTTCCCACTTTTCATTTACACTGATGGCTCACCAGAGGTCTCTCATCTGAGTGAGTGGCTCCCCAACTCCTGGAAGCTGTTTGCTCATCCCTTACAACAAGGTGGAGGCAACAGCAATGCTCAGCACTATCAGTTTATCTACCCAAATATAGATTTTCAAGGGTCATTATAGTCATTTGACTTTGAAACCTTTTCGTCCCAGAATGCCAGGTATTTAAAACGGTAAGTGATTTGGTAGAATGTCTGCTCTTCTGTTCACAGCTTTCTGAGTTACTCAATCACCTCCTCTCTCAAAGAGTATATCCTTCTCCATTGTCTGTTTATTATTTTAAAGCTAAAGCATATGCATCTAAAATCAGGAAAGCAATCATGAGATGCGGTGAGGAGAGTATGGAAGTGAAGAGAAATGATAAGAAGCTGTCATCTCAGTGGCAACATGAGACATAAGGTGCTTGCCTGGCACATGCTTGTTTACCTTGAGGGGGACAGGCACCCTATTCTTCACATCACCCTACATCTGACACCTATTTAACTTCCCTGCCATGCACCAAAGTTAGGAGAAATTGCTAGATGTCATCATGGCCCATGTCATCATTCCGCTTTGTAACAGTAGGTGAACTGGGATTATATAGGGAGATACTGGTTTTTGCCTGAGACTCAAGAGCTGCTGCTAATCACCAAGGATAAGTCTATCATGAACAAAATATGTTGCAGTTCCAACCCTGTGCACATGAGAGGTTTTTCTATCTGTCTTTCCCACAGTAACTTTGCAGATCTCCCCACACAGACCCCATGCTGGCTGCCTCTGTGTGCCAGGGCTGCCACCTCTGCCTGGCAGAGGATGCAAAGCAGCTTCACAGGGACCATGGGGAGTATGTCCATCACAGCTCCAGTCAGGCCAGCACTTGTACTTGTGTGAGATGTAGGGATTGGTAACTTTGCTTCTGAGAATGCTTGTAATATAAAAAAGACAGTGACAGAACTGCACGGAAATACAATCTGACATAAAATCACAGTGGTTTTTTACTTTTCAGAAAGGTTTTGTAATGTGTTTGAATTGACCACCTGGCTATCTTTGGCAGTGACTCCAAATCCTTCAATATTCTTGAAGGTGTCCTTGATACTCTAAATTAGCTGATATTTTTACAATATTTCAACTTTTATTTTCAGTTATTCAGTGGAAATTTCACTGGATATTTTCATGTCAGCGTGATTTAAATGCCTAATCCCTCAGAAAAATTTGAAATGACTGAAACCACAGTTAGAAATCTACTTTTAGAAGAGTGAAAAGTCAAGTAAATTTAAGAAGCAACAAGTTTTCCAAAAGGATTTTTCAGTCTCCTAAAACACTGGGACAGATTCTTTGCAGAGGCAAACTCGATACAAGTACTATATGGATACAGGGGTTGTCTTCTGCATTCATAAAACTGGGGTGCCTCAGGAGTGGGGCTCCAGGCCAACACAAAGTTTCTAAACAGCTTAAGGGTCAGTGAGAGCAAAGCAGTGGTGTGCCCTGACACAGCACTGGGGACAATTGAGACACCACATGTATATGTTCAGCAAGAATCAAAGTGGTCCAGATCTCACCTCGTGGACAAGATGTGAGGCTTAACTTGGGATGGGAGGCACTCTCTGGAGTGACTGTTGCTTTGCCAAAATGATCAGAATTAACCTCCAATGGAACAGTCTTCAGAAAACACAGTACATGAAGGGCCTTGCCTGGGACGTCTGCAATGTCATTCTGCTTGTGGAAATAAAGACCCTCAGAAAACAGAATCTTTGCATAAGAAAAATGACATGCCTAACTAATGCATCATGTTCATAAAGGAATTCTGTCAATCACTATATCAACATTGTCTACATTTTTTCAATATATTCCTGACTTTTCAGCAATTAATATGTAGTGGAACATGTGTATGTTCTTGATCCGACAACTATTAGCTGTAATAATTAAGCACTTTGCCTAAGTGAGGTTGAAGCTTAGGCTTTCTCAAAAGCATTACTGATGTCCCTTGTTTTTAACATGTATTGTATTGTACAATCTGTATCAGAACACTTTCCAGGGAATTTCTACGATCTAAACAAATGTCTTTCTGATCATTAATATTCAAAACATAAAGAGGTGCTCTGTTGAAATTTCAGAATCACAAAGGGCTTTCAAGTATATGAGAATCAGATTTCTCCTTGGAAAGGTGCAGACAGTTATTTTCAACTTTGAGGGGTCCATGAAGAGTGTCTGGGCTGCTGGAATGAATTGCTAAGTTGTACGTGCAGGTGCTAAGTGTGATTACGTCAAAGTGTAAGTGCAGGAAATGAGATCACCCAAAGGTACCACAGGCATTGCAATATTAAGAACCAGGTACTGTAACTGTATTTACCTCCAGATTTCAATTTGCCCCTGTTGAAAACACACATTAACTATTTTGTTAAATGCTGTGAAGGAGACCATGCTGGGGTGGAGGGATACAAAGAATTTGGACTGAGTTCTGTTTCTGATAATCTCTAAATTCTTTTGAAGAAATGATCATTATAACTGTGTCTAATCTGTTTTCAAAACAGACTGTGAAATAGCCATTGTGTATGCACCTTCTGTTTTTATAACTTCTGCACTTTGATATTGTAATTGATGCAAGTGGGTGCAATTAAATCTTTATTTGGAAACTTGCGCCAAAGCAACTCATTCAGAAAAAAAAAGCCACCAATGTGCTTTGACTCTAGATTCTCACACATATTTGCACTTACAATCAAAGCTTTTGTTCTGTTAAACTAACAAGGGCTGTTTAGCATAAGAAAGAGTTAACACAGGCTGCCTTAGGTTGTGCTAATTTCAGGAATAACAGTCAAATGGAAAAAAAAATTGCAGGAAACTATGCTGTCCTAATAAAAACGACAAATTTTTATTTTAATAAGTAACTTACCTCAAGTGGAAAGGTTTAAAAATGACTGATGGTATGCCAATGATTACTGTCACTGAGTGATAAAGTATCTCTCTCCTGTTTTTCTTAAGTGAAAGAAAGATCACAAGAGAGCAGATCAGATCTCTAGCTCAAACTGCTTCTAAACTAGTCAACAAATTCCACCACTTTCACTTCGCGGGATTTCACATGAGCACCAGACAGGCAGAAATTAAGATCTGCAATAAGCTCTAATGCATGATTTGTTAGCATGTCTTTATTATTAGTGCTGTGACACAACTATTGATTTGCTATCACTTTGCTACTTACAATTCAGGTATTGCTGTCTTAAAACTTGCCTGTGGATTGGTTTGTGTGAAAGGCATTTTTGTAGAAAGGTGACCATGATTTATTTCATTGAAATGATCTGTCTGCTTGGTCCCACTGCAGGGAGAGGCTGTAAAAGCATGAAGCTTAGTTCAGGCTGTCAGCTGCTTCTGGAAAAACTACAGGTTAAAAGCTTTTTTCTGTTGCTCAGAGAGTCTTAACTAATAGGGAAAATCTTAAATGCAATAAAACATGATGTGTATATGTGTGTATATATATATATACATATATATAAAATACAGTTGCTTTTTCTTCTCAAAAAGTTCTTGTAGATCATTTTACCACCTATGAAGCAAAGTAATGAAAGCACATAGTGGGTGTAGTCAGATTTAAAAACCTCTATATTAATTTATCTGGAAAGTGCTGTCTTGGCCTTCTTGAGACCCAAAGAAGATGGCTTCAAAAGGGCGCTCTTTGGCAGAACACACTTCAACCACAAGCCAAGGTTATTTATGGAGTTTCTGTATCAGACTATCTTCCTGACAGGAAAGGTCAGCCTCCTCAAGTCCCAGACAAGTATGGCAGAGACTCTAACCTCAAAATCTATCATTATGAGGAAATGAAGCTTAACTCCACCGAAAACTTCTTCTATTGTTTATGAGACTGGTAAATAGCACCTGGGCTAATACCTAGAAAAAAGTCCTTGTTATCTGAAGTTTGCCTTGAGGTAATTCAGTATCTCAGGGACAGGTCTCATCTCCTGTAGCAGGACAGGTGCACGTTATTAGAACACTTTCCGTCCCTAGTGCCATCCTTCATAAGATGACTGTTATAAAGTTTCTCCAGTCTGACTTGTCTGAAGTTTGTGTGACTTCCAAAACTGGATTTTAAGATCAACTTAAGCCCATTTAAGATGAGATTATATCTGAAAAAACATGTTTTATTTCTTCTCCCTCTTGGCTCTATGCTTCTGTGCCCTTTCTTATGCCACTTCTAGCATTTTCATAGCTCTATGTTCTGATTGAAATTTAGCCACTAAAAACAAAGAAAGAAACAAACAAAAAACCTAAACCAACAGAACAGCCCAAAGTGATCAGTTAATGTTTATGTAAAAGTGTCAGCAGGAGTAAGAACAGTCAGGATCAGAGCAAGGGAAAAGAATGGATGGCTTCCAGAAGATTTTGCTGGATTTGAACCTGTCCTTGGAAACTGCATCATCTGCAGCTGCAGTGCAGCTCCTAGATGCCTCTGTGGAGTTGAGTGTTGGTCTGCACAACAGACCACTACCCTTACTACTCTTCCTTTCCTAATACTGATTTTTTCAGTGTAAAAGTAACTATCTGACAGCATTCACTTTGAAGAAAATGTTAGAAAGGCCTTGGATTTATTAAAGTGCAGAATGAAAACAAGTTTCGAAACTAGTTGCAAAATGGCATTTCTGTCCTTTTTTTAGAACCGTGTGTACAGCCTTGGTAAGAGAATGAGCCAACTATGAAAAATATTCTGAATTCCCTAGGACAGTACAGAAGTAAGAATGGCTCTGCCTTTTACACCAACCTAACCAAGTTCCACCTTCCCACTCACTGATAGTAGAATGAAGGAAGAGGAAAAATATTTATCCCTCCCTTCAACCAAATGTGGAATTCAAATAAAAACAAAATAAACCAGCCAGGCAAATAGTACAACTTCCTGCTACAGTCTCTTTAAAATTCAACTTCACTGACACAAGCTTGGAAAAGATTCAGTCCCCTAAATTACCACTGAAAGTAAATAATAATTACATTTGCCATGACAGGAGGTTTTGGGTAAGTGTCAGCCTAAGGACAGTAGATGACAGTATCTGTTGGGGAGTTTCCCTTTGCTGCAGTAGTGAGTTCTGCCTGGACAGGGAGGGAGAGAGGAGGACTGAAGGGGAACCCAGGCCTTTGGTGGCATCAGGAGCAGCAAATGCTTTTCCAGCCAGAATTCCATTTTCTTTCAATCCTGCTTCTTTTCTCTCTCCTCTGTCTCTTGCCCTTTAGTGCTCACAGTCTGGGAAGTGCCAAGGGACTCTCTAAGTAGAGAGAGGGAGCATAGCTGCTGTGTTAAAGGGCAGTGGAGGAGAGTGGTGGATACTGAGAGAGAAAGGGGAAAGCCATGAGGATGAGGAACAAGACCCTCCTGTGCCACAGCTGAAAAGAAAGTACAGAGAGGCAGACTGGCAGAAGGGTCAGGAATTTCTCTTCCAACCCATAGCCTTTTAGAAATGCCACATCCAGTGGTCTCTGCAGCCCAGTGGTTTTTCTTTTCAAATTCTCACTTTTGTGAAAACCTCCTTGAAATGGGTCAAACCCTGTTAACATCCCTTTCCTGCAAGGTGTTCCTTAAGACATTTTGCTAACCCCTCCAAAACTGTTCTATTTCTTTGAAGACCCTCCAACTCCTTGTTGCTCAGCTTGAATGCCCTCAGCCTCTTTTGCTTTCTTGAAATTTGACTAATACCTTCTCATTCTCCAAAGTACCATGACTTCTTCCTTCCACCCCAAATCTTTCTGCTACTTCTACAACACTGAATTTCACCTATCCCTAGGACAAGACATTTTCAACTAGTCAATACAGTTGAACAATTGACTGTTCTATGGGCTCCTCAGGTGGCACCACTCATACCTGCTAAAACTAGCTCTGCTTGGAAAGAAATGACAGCTCTCTTTTCTTTATCACTGAATACCCTCATCAACATCAATACAGGACCCACATCTGGTATTGGGACTGTTTATACATCCAGAGGGATTGTTCTGACCTGCAAAGTAATCATGATGTCTTCCAGAAACGCTCCACCCCATGGTAACTCTTCTCTCTTGGCCTTTCTCAATATACATTTCACGTTTTTCACTCAGTTTTCACTTTTTCAGTTTTCTCTACAATTAATTTTTTTTTCTGACACAGGATGTGAGACATAGATGTTTTTCAGGGGATGAACTAGAGGTTTTGGCAGTAGATTGAGGACATTATGGACTTTTGGCACTTAGAAGGAGAATGACAAGTGGTTTGGGTTTGGGTTGGTGGGATAGACATATGAACTTGCCTTTTTTTTTTCCTTATGTTTTGTTGGGTTTTTTTCCCTAAAGTAGCTGACTACATTTGAATTATTATCTAAAGGTCATGTTTATAAATATACTGGTTTATTATGGTTTTATTGAGCTATCAATGTATGATATCCTTAAGTCAGGGCCAGCAACAAGAGTTTAGATGTAGAATTATATGCTCATGTATACATAATTACATATGTAAAATATATATTTTATATTTATTTCTTTATTTAATTCTAGATAGCAACATTATCTATACATGTCTACACATGAATATTGGCATTTAGGTCATTCCCGTGTGCAGAAGAAGGTATTAGTCACACTCAAGTCAACACCAGGAAAACTTGACTCCAGCAAATGCATTTTCCCATGCAATGAATACTGCCTTATCATTCTTTTGGTTACTTGAAACTGTATTACAGACTTTCATATGTGCTTACTTTAGATGTTGTGACCATGTCAAGATTTATGATCAAGTGGGCTTTGAGTGAGTCTGCCAGCTATTGTAGCTGCATTACCCTACCTGTTTTACTGGTATGTCCTTACCTTAGGTGCCAATTTCTTCAAGCTTGACTGTCTTAGCAGGTGTAACCCCTAAGTTAATTATACGTAAGAGGCAGGCTAAGCACATTGGCTTCTTAGTGAGAACAGATGAAGTGAGACTGAAAGGTCCCTGCTACTATATAAAAGTTGCTACACTATAGCTGCCCCTGCAATGTGTCTGGTTTTTCTGTTCCCAAATACTCTCATCATTATGTCTGAGATGAGATCACTAAAGGGTTAAATGAAATGTTTTCCTAAAGTGTTATGGGATTTGCTGATGCTTCGTTGTTATAAAAATAAAAGGGCTATAGGGGCTGATGCTTCCTTGACTCTCTAGGAAAAAATGAATCTGTATGCTAAACTATGTGTATTCCCACGCTCTGTCCAGAACGACATCATGAAAATAGTTGTTTTTTTAGGCAAGTGGTACCTTGACTATGTGCAATATTAGAGGCATACTCAACAGGGGAAATGGTAAGACTGAACCTTCATAATTAAAGTTTTCCTGATTTTGGTGAATTTAACCTGGGAGTCATTCAGGCCCTTCATTCTTTGTTATTGCAATTTTTTTTTTTAGGCTGAAAGTTTTGAGTAAGGGCAAAAATAAGAATTATGTTAAAGATGACCATTGGTTTTCAGTTTACTAATAATTAACATTAAAAGCTATGAGACATTTTGGCTTCTAAATTTTTGGCATTTTTTCAATTTTTATTAAGTATTGGATGGTTTACCTCAAATTTCTTTAGTAATGAAATTGAACTCTGTCCAAAATGTGAAGTCAGCATAAGTTCTGAGAGCACACTGCTCTCTGAGTTCTCACACTTTAAAAGTCTTATAGGCTCCATACATACTCTTTCCTTAGCACTTTCCCTACTGCTGAGCATGGAATCACCTACCTTGTGTTGACTGGTTAAATCTGTTGATTTTCCTGCCTTTATTTGCCCCTATTTTCCAGCTGTCTGGTGTGTTGAGCTCTTCCCAGACTCACTGATCACTTGTTTACTCTGCTGAAGTTAGAACTCTTGGCCAACTGGCAGCTGAGAAGGGAAGAACCACGGTTTCTCAGTGCATTAAATCGTCATATTAGGCTCTAGCTTGGAAAAACTTTTGCTAGCTTTGTTTTCTTTTTCCCTAAGCATGACGTGACAAATATGTGGGGTTTTCATTTTCTGGGTTTTTTTTCCTTCATCTTTATTTTTGGGTATTAAAAAAAATCCCAACCAAACAAAAAAAAAACAGTTTAGCTATGACAAATCTAACCAGCTCTCCTGGTAGGATAAAAACCATATCTTTTTCTCATTATTGCAGTGGCCTTGCTTGGTACTGAATTATGATGCAACCACTAATAAGGGAGTTACCTTAGAAGAAATGGTAAGGAGAATCAGTATTTTAGCAGGGGATGTAAGGGAAAAAACACAAATTTGAACATGATGATTATTTCAACCATTAATCTTCTGGCAGCAAGTGATAGTGATGACAACAATCTGACAAATTGAAAAGTCCTGTGATGAATTGAGTCAATTATGAACTTTTGTCTTTCTCACCTGCACTTTATCCTCTGTTCTGGTTACCCCTCAGGGGAACTATTTTTAGCACTGCAGTCCTGAGACAAATTGTAGTTGGGTATAACTTCCATACTATCTGATTCCACTGCAGGAAAGATGTAGGAGTGTAGAAGAGCTTCCTTTAAAAATTGAAGAAGTCTATACCCTTCCATTCCACAACAGCTACGCTCAGGCAGGTAATCCTGATTCTGGAATTGTGCCCGTAATGCATTTCTAAAGAAGTTCCTTTGTACCTACCATATACATGGATTCAAAGTGAGAGACTAGATATATATGCCCATGCATATTACTCCAGAAAATATGGAAAGTGTTCTGGGATACTTGAATTAGCATCCACACTTCTAGGATACAGAACTCTGCATTTTCCTGTGCTTGCACTGTATGTAACTCACTGAATTCTTCAGAACTTTTTGTACATTAACTCTACTGTATTTTTTCACAGAAGCATAATTTTTTTGATATTATGTACAAATGAATGAGTTCAGAGAGGCGCAGTGAGAAGAAAGCTACCCAGTGGGTATTTGGTTGCATGTCCTACAAGTTCTTTATGTCTTCTTCCTCTGGCCACGTTTTATAAGAAACAGTTGAACTTTAAGCATGCCACTCAAAGCTCTCCAAGATTGGTAGATGCATTCTGAGAGTCCAGTGAAGCAGTTTAGAGGACTGTAGTGAAGGAATACCTGACTCCTGAATCTTGCCTGGCCTTAGGCTTTCAGGATGGGGGAATGTACAGAGGTGCCAGGGGAATGCACAGAGGTGCCAGGGGAACGCTTTTGAAAGACCACATGTTTCTGGAATTCAAGTGAACAGCTGAGCAGAGTTTTACACAGAGCACAGTTTGGGATTTAGCATCCAAATTTTACATGAGCCTATGTCTGACTTTGGAATGCCCACATATGGAGAAAAATAAAATTAACTGCTGGCTTCACTAGCAGCTACTGTATACTCAATACTATCAGACTATTTTTACTTAGGTTCCTGAATATGGATTTATGAGCTAACCTCTAAAAATTTTGGCTTAAGTTCTTGAAAGGAATTCATCTCCCTTATACTACCTATGATGAGGCCCAAAAACTACCAATGGCTAAATTCTTTAAGAAAGAAAGAACAGCTGTGCCACACTAAATCGTGGATATACTAGGCTTGGCACCTTGCAATAGCAGCACATAGTGGATGCTTGGGGTAAAATGTAAGAATAGGACAAGCACAGAATGATACTTGTCCAGGATCCACTCCAGGGATTCCCTGTGTGAGAAGTCATGCATTTGTATTTAATTGCTGTGAGTACATTATTTTTTCCATGAACTTGCCCAGGCACTTGGACACATGTCATTTTTATCCCCACTGCATCCTGCAGTGAGTGAAGGCTTCACTGTGCTCCATATGAAGCAGCATATCTTTCTGTGCTTCTTTGAACCTGCTGTATTCTGGGATCTTTAGACAGAAACATTTGTTGATAATTCCTTATCTCCTTTCTTTTTTTGCCACTCAGGATTTTAGAGACCTTTTTATTATATCTCATTATTGAGGACATATCACCCAAACTCAGCAGAAGCATGAGTACATTTTAGGCTAGAATTTGACGGTAGACTTATCTGTGGATTTGTAGTTGTGTTCTAGAACCTATTCTGTTCCCATATAAACTCTTCAGGAAAAAATGGATACCAGAGTCAACTTGTAGTGATTCAAGGAAGTAAAAGATCAGATATTGGCGGAAGAGATATATTGAGATTGCCACAGGAACCATGAAAAATCCCCTTTAATTATTTTTGAGAACTGAAAATTCCGGAGTTGAGAATTACATGAGGTTCTTGAGCAGAATTGCATGTGTGTGAATGTGTAGATATGTCCACGTGGACACAGAAAACTGCTAAGGCCATCTGTGCTGGAGGAAAGGTGGTGAATCTAAGTCTAGGCAGCGCTGAATGAAGCTTAGTGCCCTGGCTTAAAGATGCTGTTGGCTACCATGGAAACCAGTTGGAGCTACTATGTAAGGGACATGTTATCTGTGGGAACAAAACAGGAGTGACTGTTTCTCAATATCACAATTACCTACAATTAATCTTGCATATTAGGATTGTCTTATTTGCATAAAGAATTATTCACTTTGCTACAAGTCTTCTGTGAGTGGGGAAAGCCTGACCTTAGCAAGAGTTCATGGGTTTGATAGTCAACTTGAGAACCTGTTTTATGATGCATAATTTTAACAGCATTTCGGGTATGGCTCTTCCAGTGCAGCTTTCATGTCAGCCTTTAAAACCTAAACTCTTTGCAGATGGCAGTCTGGATAGAGAAGAAGTGGTGGAAATGTGTGTTATAAACTGTCATAGCAAACTAAATCTGGCTGTAGTCATACAAGTAGCGGTTAAATTATCCCGCAACATCAGCAGTAGCTTTTAAGTGAAAACATGATCATGCGCAATGTTTGGGAGCTATTGCTAACATTGGTTATCGGGGTGAAAATTTGTATTTGAAGTCATTGCAGAGTCTTTGAAGATAAATGTGTGTGTGCGTGTGTTTCTGGGTACCAAATAGTCAATTGGGGTCCTTTTAACTATGTCAATTTTACTCTGTTGTGACTTAACAGGCATCAGCTGTGGTCCCCCTGACTTACACAGGCAAAAAACCTAACAGATCTGGGCCTGTACAGCACACAAATGCTCAGTAAGTTGCTTATGTATGTTTGTATACAGATAAAATACACAACATTGTGTAAGCATACAAACAGCACAACATGAAATAATTGTACTGCATACCACAGTCATTCATGTTGGTTAGCACTATCTAGAGGTTGAACCTTGCTGAGTCTGCGCTGTATTAAACAGAGCAGCCGTGAGCTGAGCTGCATTTTAGACAATGAGTCAGTACCCAGGATGATACAGCATAAATTTGGGGGCTCTTTGATACTCCACATTTCTGATTGCTAATGATTTTTAACGCAGTTGCTATACAATAGTGGTAATGGATGTACAGCCAAAGAGAATGCAAATGAGTTCAATAAAGTCTCTGGGGCTTTCCAAGTATGTGAGGTTATCCAGCGTGTTTACAGAACACAGTCTGGTAGAATGAAACAAAATCAAACCAAACCGTTGCCCCGAAGACGTAATTGGCAACATTAAGAATCTTACAATACCCCAGGGACAGTAGTTGCATCCCTACTTCACCACATATTATTGTTAAAAATAATGTTCAGTTGTTTATCTGGAATTAGCAGGTTAGGGAGTAGTGTTTTAGTGGATACTCAGCATCTGTGTTAGCAGTTTCCGGGTAGTAGGCTGAAACAGACACTGTATCATTACTTGGAGAAGAATTTGAGCAAATGCAAATAGGACTGCAGTTTCTTCTTCCTTTCTTCTCTGATAACAGCTAACTGGGCACAGACCCCAGATCTTGAATCTTACTTTTTATTAAGAATTCACTTTGCCACTACTCCTTTAGAAACAGCCTTGTGTAAGGTATTAAAGAACAAGTAAGCCAAATCAACATTTCAAGACCCTCATATGGCTTTCATATAGCTGGGCAGAGTGTGTCTTTTCACAATTGCAAACCTTTCTTCAAGTTGGATGTTAACATTTTTAGGGTAACTTTTAATGCCAAAACGACGTCCTTCCTTTTCAGTTCAAACAAAACACAACATCTGTCATAATGTGAAATGTAGATTAATGCAAGTGTCAAGTCAGGCACTTGGTAATGAGGTGAAAACCCTTGAGATTTTAAGTCTTCCACGTTATCCTGTTACAGGGAGGGGAAAGAATTGTTTCTTTAGCACTTAGCAGTTTTTCAGTGTCCCTTATCTATCCTTCCCGGACATCTTCTATAAATTAGTGGATTTTTCCTGGCAGTGTCCCTGAGAGAGAATAAGGTGTGACAATGATTGCTTTGTAGCCGAGGGAAACTGAGGAACAGGCTAGACATAGTCCAGATCTGCCTCGGCACTGCCCGGAGGCCACAGCCCGGACTGGAGCGGTGACGACTCCCTTGGGGAAGGGCGGCAATCCTGAAACTGCAGCTGCATCCCGCAAGACAGTCCGAGGCGGCGCGAAGGTGGCGGAAGCGGGTGGGGAGCGGGGGAAGCAACAGGCGGGTGGCACCGCGGCGGAGAGGCGGGAGGGAGTGGCGCGGGGACCCGGCGCTGAGCCCGGTGCGGAGAGCGCGGTGCAGGGAGCGCGGTGCGGGGCCGCAGCTGTCAGAACAGCGCGGCGGGCGCGGCGCCGCTGCTGCGGCAGCCCCGGGGCGGGCGGACAGCGTGTGCCGCTGGGCACGCCGGGGAGCCGAGGCGTCTAAGCCGCATCCCGGGAAGCGCGGGTTCGCGGGGAAGGACTCGCAGATGTCTCTGTGCAGGAGCAGAAATATTTGCCCTTTGGATCTCTTCTCTTCTCCCCGCCTCGCCCCTCGGTGTTCCTCCAGTCTCTCTCCGCCGTTCTCCCAGGAAGGCTGGAGGCAGCCACGGGGTAACCGCGGCACGGTAAGGAGTTGGGATTTCGGGATGCAAATGTCACATTGCCGTGTAAACGACTCCCGCAGTAGCACTTGTACCAGGATTTGAAACTGCATCTTTTATCTCTTTTTGAAAAGCGTCTCTGAGAGGAGATTGCCCTCAATAGACGCGCCATAAAAACATTTCAGTGTTGCTCTTGTGCTTCTGTGCATCCCACTGCGAGAGGGTCCCAGTGGTCCTTTGGGAATACAAGGAGTTGTGAGAAGTTACACAACTGGCCACCAGACTAATCCACTCCCTCTACCTTCCCGCGAGTACCTCCCCCTTCTGCTCTTTTTTTCAATAGCAGCCCTTTCTCAAAATCTCAGGTTACTTTGCTAAAGAGTTCTCAAGCCCTATAGTTTCTGCCCTTGTCTCTGCCTCCAGCTCCTTAAGAGCCACCCAACCCCAGCGATTGGATTGGGCAGCCCGTCTTGACACACCACTGTGCTGAGTGCTTGAGGACGTGTTTCAACAGATGGTTGGGGTTAGTGTGTGTCATCACACTCGAGTGGGGATTAGGGGAGAGAGGCAGCCTTGCTGGAGCTGTGTGGTCTTCCTCAAGTGTGAGCTGCAAGCAAAAGAAGCAATACCTAGCTTTGGGGGAGAAGAGGGAGGAATCGTTTCCAGCAGCTCAGACGGAAAAGTAAAACCCCACACTTTGTTCAGGTAAAGTAAAAGGCACCTCATGTTTCTCTCTTTTTTTTCGTTTTTCCTTCACGGTTTTCAGAGGAATGCTAGCACAGCACACTTGTCAAAGCCAGTTGCTGCTGCCTTATCAATGCTGCTATTGTACGGCTGACAGATAACAGCGAGCACAGCCTGATGCTTGGCTGTCTTCATAAAGCTAACACTTAACGTCGCTAAGGTCACGCTTTCGGAGGTGTAGATTGGAAAATCAACCCTGGAGCGGTGTATCCGAGCTCTGCGGGTGTCTCCCCTACCCCCCCGCAGGCGCCGCTCTCCGCTCCGCACACACGTGTGTGCCCGGAGCGGCGCGGGGGAAGCGGCACCCGGGCACGGGTGGGTACTGTGGCTGCGGGTACAGACGCCTCCGTGTTCCAACACATCCGTGGTCGGGCGGGAGAAGGAAGCGGGGCAGAGTATTTCCTAGGCTTTGAGGAGGATGCTTTAGTAGTGTGCAGCCTGTCTGGGGCTCAGCTGTGAGGCAAACCAGACTGTTTTGAAAGTGCGTTTGAGATGTCTGTAAAGTTTGAAGACTCCTTTATAGAGACCTGGCGGGGCTTCTGATGATCGGCATCGGGATGGTTTGGCTTACACATGGGCGTAAAGTTAAGAGAAAATCAGGAAAGTAGGGAAAGGCAGGGTGCAACGTAATGTTGCTCTTGCAGCTGCAGCAGAGCAGATGAATGTAATTCATTTGCAGATCTGTTTGTGAAAGTTTTACAAGTCATTGAAAACTAAGTATCATCACTATAATGGATCATTAAAGTCTCGCTGTATTTATAGTTTCTAACCTAGTGATGTGAAGTGTTAATTAATACGCAAAAAATTTATGCTTAGGAAGGAAGAGGGGCAGAAATGCAATTAGAAATTAGTTATGGAAGTACTCTGCTATCATTTTCATTTAATTCTGCTATTAAGTTCATTGATGTCTAGAGCGTGGGAAGCCCAGCAAATTAAATAAGTGAGAAGTGTTATCACTAATTACAGTATGTTAGCATATTAGAGTAGATGTTCTCATTGTTTTACTCTGAATGATCCAGATGGAGAAATTAGAGGATGGGTTATTTTCCTTTTATTTGTTTGGGGGGTTTTAGTAAAAGATTTGCTGTATATATATGCTGTCTTCCTGCGCAGAGTAACAAAATTATTTCTTTTGCACTACGACAGATCTTCACACTAACTCTCACATACCTGTGGTGCTTATGAATTATTGGCCTCCTACTTGTGAAAGAAATCTAACATTGTCCTCACCACTTACAGGTGAGATAATCCATAAATAATACTGTATATAATGAGTTCTGAAATAAGATCTGTTTAGTAGGCTGAGCAAGGGGATTTATAGCTGGAGCTTTGTGATTTTGGCATTCAACTGTGTAACCATTCCCATAAACCCGTGTTTTGGGTTGCACAAATCAACTTTGTTGTTAACTTGTTTTTGAACAGACTATTTGGCCCCTTTACAGGTTGTTCTCAGCCTGTGTTTGCAAACACACTCTTTAGTATAAATGTATCCTCAGAAGTCATCCACAGCAATTGGAAACAAAGAATTAGCTCAACCCCTTAAATGACTGTAGAACCAGACCAAGGTTTATGTGAATAAATTTGACCATTTTGAATTTTCTCTCAGGCCACACTTTCTCATTGTAAAAAGTGATGGAAACTTTTACAAGCACAAAATGAAAAACAAAACCAAAGGAAAATCTCGTTATGACTTTATGTTAAAGTCTTGTATATTGAATTTCTCCTCGCTCCCAGTGTGTCCTGTGAGATGCCCAGTACACCAGCTTCGGCACACAGAGGTTTAGTCTTCCAAAGTTAAGGTGCAGCACTGTGAGCTGCACAGCCTGCCTCTGTCACTGCCTAAATGAAATACATCCCTCTTTATTGGTTGGGTGATCTATAAGAAACCATATTTTTTCAGGAAAGTGCATAGCTAACTACACATGCCCAGCTTATTATTGTTTTACTACAAAAAAAAAAAAAAACTAGTTTCTCTAGCACTGCCAGAAAATCTTGCTGAAAAACTGGGAACAGCAAATCATGTTTTTCCTTCCTTTATAATGATGGGGCTGTTTAAAAGACAATGCCCACGGGGCAGTCCGGCTTCTTGTCAAAATGTAATCTACTGTTCCAGATGGTAAACATTCAAAGACATATTTATGGTGACTTCTACATACCTTCCTTTGACATTGGCTTTTTTTCCCTGAGAGCACTTGTGCTGGGTACACACATGAAGTTCCCATTAGCATCCTAGCAGCTGTAAAAGTGTTCAAAACTCACAAAGATGTTCCTCACAATGAGATAAAAATAATCTGAGGAAAAGATCTGAGACAGTAACAAGTTCCACGATGCTCAAGGTAAAAAATTCCAGAGGTACAGAAAGATCCATAAACTGCTGCATGAAAGCTGTAATGCATTTTTGTTGTGGCTAATTCATCTTTGCTTGATATGGAATGCTGAACATACCAGGCATGTCTGTACTATCAACTCTGTTTGTGATATGAGGTAACCTGCACTGCACAAAAGCTCGTGTATTTCTTTTTCCCCCAGCTAGTGAAGACTAGGTGGGATAACTTACTCTCTGCATAGAGTTTTCAGTGTCACCTTTTTTTTTCTCTCATTGCTCTGAGCAGTGAGGTAGAGCACAAGAAAATGTTTTCCAGCCAGAATGTGTTCTGCCCTGAATTGTCTTAAATTATGTGTCAGTTTATTGCTTGTCAGGGGCTTCCTTTTCTTAGCACTTTATAATCGAGGTGGGTGAGCTTGTTCCATCACAATATGCAACTTCAATTTCTGCTTCTTGGCATGTCTTTTTGGCCCTTCATTGATTTTTGTCTCTGTTTCAGAGGAAAAAAATTAATTGTGATTGGTGTAATTTCACATTGAAAAAACTTCCCTTGGTGAATTGCCAAAGGGCATGTAAATACACCTTCAAAAAGTAGGCTAAATAAGAAGTTGTTAGGAAAAAAATTGCAGGTAGAAATCCAGAAGTATCCTAGAGATGGCAAGTAACAGTGTGAAAATTATAGTACCAACTCTCATTCTAGTCAGGAACTGATAAAAACAGTTTATTTAAAATGTTGTGATGCTGTGGACAGGGTTCCTAAATGTGGAAGCCATTATAAAACACACATTCAGTGGATGTTAGACAGCTATGGAAAAAATAATTTGAAAGATTTGCAAATTCTCTTCTGGCTAGAACACTTCATTGTGGACTATTTTTACAATTTGCAGGGGGGGTTTTTTTACAGTTTGCAGGTTTTTTTTTTTATCTAGCTTTGTTTAACTTACATCCTGCATTTGATGTTATATATGTATATGACCAAATGTTCATGCAGGATCAGGAGTTTGAACGTTGTGTTATGTGAGGGCCCATTCTTACCCAGGCAGGGCTGGGCACTTGTCGCAGATGTCATGGGTTCCATGATTTCCTTAGGTTTAGAAAGAGCTTTGGGGGATTTGTGTTTGAGTGAGAAGGCAGACTGATGCGATAACAATTGAAAAAGCTCCTTTTTGAGAGCCTTGAGAGCTGCAGTGTTCAACAGAGAACGAGGGTCCCGTGACAACTCTTTGGTGACACAGAAAGAATCCAATTAGTGGCCACTCCTGCTGTTGATACTAGATCTCTCCTAAAACATTTCCACCATTACCATCCTCATTGTAATCCCATCCATGGCACTGATAATGGGATCAAGAGTGTCCTTTCAGAATGCCTGTTTAAATTGTAACTGCTATCTTTGGAGATTTTGAGTATATTAAATTAGAAGGCACTGTTCACGAGAGAGCTGTGTGACACACGTGTCACCCAATAGTTGTCCTTCTCATACTAGGATTTCCTAACACCTCCATTGCAGGTAGAGCAGCTGGAAGTGTGCTACAGGTGAAGTAGGAGGTTTTGTATGTATGCAGTGAATGTTCTGTTGAGTTGTGGCTGTCCCTGCACTGCAGTTACCTGTGGACATTTTCCCTGGGCATGTGTGGAAAGCAGCAGTAGAAGGGAGCGGGAGGTCATACAGTCCCCTTTGTTGTGCCCTAGTAGTGGCAGCAAGTCAGCCTGCTGTTCCCTTTAACAAGTCTTAAATCATCACTCTGCCTTCCCAGTTGGTTCAGCAACATAAGATTCCCTCCTGTTCCCCTTGGTTTTGTTTTTTTGGGGGGGCTTTCACTATTCTTGCTTCAACACTCATTCACCATTTCCATATGATCAGAGTGCAATAACTCTACTGTTGTTCTTACCAAGCAGGGCAAATTCAATGCTATCATGTGCTTGGAGAGGATGCTGTAAGTTGGAAAGACTCAAGGCTCTACACAGTGCCACCTCGGAATGCAGCAGAGTAACAAATGGATTGCCAAACCAGACACTTTTTAGCTGAATTATTTTTGCATGTTTCAGTTATGTCAGCAGACTGCTTTTAAGAGCCCCAGCAAGATCTTTGTTTAGCATTGCTTGTCCATGCTCAAAAGTTAATTTTAACTGGTTAGGGTAATTATTTTTTAATTTTTGGTTTCTTAAGACTTATTTCCTGAGAAAACTAATGCTTGTTTCGTTTTATGGTTTATACACACAGCAGATTTGGTATCAGTGAATTTCCCAGAACTTTAGTTTCCATTTTTAGAATCTGCTTAAAAGTTTGGTAAGCTTTTGTTACTGTGTGTGTCCTATTAATCCTGTAGCTCTGAGACTTCCCAGCCTTAAGCATCACCAGTGATTTGGTTACAGTGAAACATTTTTTGTAATAGCTGACCTTTATGCCCCCAAAATTTTATCATGATTTTAATTTTTTTACTTCTTTTATAGCAAAAATTAATTTACAGTTAAATATAATCCTACATTGTAATATTTATAGTTCCCCGCAGAGTTGATTATATTGATGGAACTAAAAAAAATTACTCCTTTTCACCAATTCTTCAAGTACTGGGAGATTTCTAGATGTGTTACTGTGCTGTGGAAATCCAGTCTGTCTGTAGATCAGTGCTAGAATATTTCATGGAATTTCTAAGTGGAAGCAAAAGACTAGAAAGTCAATGATGTTATATTCTAAAAAAACCCTCTCCTGGTGCTGTCTGAATGTAATTACGGCACTGCATGTTGCCATTTCTCTGTGATGTGACTCTAACCCATCTTAGCAAGGAGAGGAGCTGCTCGACAGCAGCTGTATTTTTGTGGTGCTTCACAGGAGGTGAACTCTGTTTGGAAAACCCACAGAGAAGATGGGGAAGCTTTGGCAGTGTTCTGGAGAATAAATGTAACAGGGAGCTGAACATAGGGGATTGTTTTTCTCAAAAGCATCCATTAAAACAGAATAGTGGTCTGTTCCAGTATTGTAATTGCAATGTGCCAAGATGCTCGTTATTCTAGCATGTGCACTGTTTCTCTGTTTTCACTTAAAAACAGAAAAATGGGTTGCCAAGCCCATAAACGTCTGCAAAACAGCCAACTCTCCTGACTTTTATCAGTAGTCTCAAGATATTTAGCCTCCTTTTTAAAGCTTGAAGTGGTAGAGTCAAGATACAACTTGAGAAGTTCAGATCTCTGCTTTCTGGTTTTTTAAACCTAATCTTCCTTGTTGCTGAGGCAGCTGGCTTGCATGCAGCTCCAGAAAGATGAAGGAAACTAAGAGAAATCCCAAATCTTCCTATGGAAATGCAGGCAGGCTCTGTGAACATGGTGGGTTTGTGCATGTCATGCCTGGCAATTAAAAAAACCCAACTTTTTTTCCTGAGGTTTACACATAATCAGTTCCCCCTGAAATTTCTGATCGGTTGTCTGATAACTCTCATTTGGTTGAAGAGGTTTTATTGCAACAGAGGATGAGGTTTCTTGATTCCTCTCAGGCAGTGGAATAGCTTGCTGCCCTGGAGAAACCCATCCTTGATCCTCCCCCATCCTCTGCCTCCAGCAGTGTGCTCCCATCTCCTCCCGTGTGCCAGGTTTGGCTTTTGGCTCACCTCCTCCTTGCATGATGAATGAGCTCACCAGAGCAGTGGGAAGCTGTGTTGGCTGCCTGCCTACTGAGTTGGTTCATCTCAGCAAGTGGACAGAAGGTCCACATGGTGCAAGGAAAGTGATTGGAGCTGGTGGCTTGGGGTGAGGGGGAGAAAACATGGCCAACCTGTGAGCTGTAAGATGCTCAACTACCTGGTGACACCTCACCCGATGAACTGCGGCACTGTGTGTCTCTACAGGAGAAGGCATGATAACAGATGTGTGACTGTGCCAGTGTCACCAGGAGCAGGAGGCTAAATGTGCACTTTGAACAAAAGCCTATCTGTTTTCATTTAGAGGATTGCTGCAGTGTCACTCAGAACATGGAAAGTCCTCACTTACTGTTTCTGACTTTCTAAATCAACAAATAGGCTTTGGAGAAAAGATGATAAGCAATGTGGGGACAAAAGAGGACAGAAACAGCCTGCTGAGCTGATGCTTTACAAAGGTGAATGAGGTTCTGAAGGTGGGATCCAGCCTGCGTAGCCAAGACACTTGAGGTTCCCCTTGGGTCTTAAATAGTTACCTAGCAGCTACCTAAAGGCATATTCTTTCTCTGATTAATGAAGAGAGTCCCCCTGAAGGCCTCCAGGCACTGCAGTTAGGCAAGCAGGATTTCCTCTAGGAAATCTTCAAAAGCACCTACCTCTTTCCATATGTAGAGATGGAGCTTACCTACTTGCTTTGCCAGTATTGCTAAGGAGCTTAAGCTGGAAGAACTTGATATCTTCAGTTTCTTGGTTGGACCACAGATGAGCAATGCTATGGATAAACACTGTCTGTATTTGAACAGCTGTGATGTAATTCCTGCATAGCTCTTTAAGGTATCTCCTGTACTCTCCACAGAAGAACGCATGAAGCAGTCTTTCATTTGAACAGCAGGAGATATAATTCACCTAAAGAGACTAAGATGCTTGGATTTAAATGTAATCATGGTATTGACTGTAGAAATGGAACTCTGTACTCCTCCCGTGTCACCTATTTTACTGCTGGGTTATGCTGATCAAAAAAAAAGCTTAGCCTCTGCTTTGTAGATTATATAATTTATGGGAAAATGTGTAGTGTTGTTACTTACAGAGTATCAAAGGCCTGTGAGGCAGATAAAGCTTAGGAGGATCAGAGATGTTGGTGCCTACAAGCGGTAAAGGTGTAGTGACGAATAATGGATGATCTTAGAGGAATATGATGTTGGACAAAGAATGGAAGAAAGACAGAAATGTAAAATATTCAGGACCCATGCTTCTGGATTTACCTATGCTAAATCTTTCACAGATTATCTCCCACTGACTTGGCTGCCTAAGCGCATACCAGTCACAAATTAGATAACAGTAATGCAATAATAAACTGAACATCTTCCAGATAATCAGCACAGGTTAGCTTTTAACTATCACGTTTTTCCATGAACTTAAAAACCACTAATAATAGTAGATTTCAGAATAATATTTAGGTCCTAGTACCTTTGTAACAATAAACACGTATGCATTAATCCAATCTTTGTAGCAACATTTAGCAAAGTTTCCCTTGGTGTTATTCACCACTATTTTATTTTAGGTATAATTCCTGAATTGTTGAATGTGTCTTTAGTAAAGCATGTGTGAGTTTACCATGTTGTTAGCTATTTTACATCTTTAGCCAGTTTATGAACTGAGACTGTAAGACTACCTGCTTGGCCACCAGGAGGTGGAAGGATTTAGGTATCATAGTTAGACCAATAAAAATGTTCTGAAATTGACAGAAGTGTATCTGTCAGGCATTCCAGTACTTTCTTTTATCACTGTATCTGTAGAGGGTTGGTATTTCTTATCTCACTCTAAACTTCAGTCCATTGCTAGTATAAAGACTCATGGAGAAAGGCTTCCTGTGCTCTACCGCTCTGCAACTCAAGTCCTAAGTGCAAAAGGCCACTGAGTTTGTTTTTTGATTTTCTTCTGCCTGGTATGGAGACTTCCTCTAAGGCAGAGATTCTCTGAAGTGAGGAAGGGTAAAATGAAGAGACTTTGAGATATACGTAGTCAGGGATCACCATAACATAATAAAGACGTCTACCAAATCCCGTAAATCCTTTAGACTGAATAGTAGTTGCCAGGATGGTCTGCAAAAGTCAGGCAAAAGAAGAACAGGGCTAAGTAGAACTAATGTCTGTGCTGTCTTGTACAAGTGACATTATGCAATCATATCTTGACATTGTCCATTTTGAGGAACCCTGTCTACCTTGTATTCACTGGAGAATTCACTACTCTTTCTGGCAGCTGTATTGCATTTGTAGTGTCAGGGTATCGTGTACTTTGTGTATTCCTCCTTTTTTGTGATGTGGAAGAATCCTTGGTTGTTGTATTATATTCTATTGTCCAATATCTATCGTTGTGCTCTAATGGACATGAGGAGGTGATAGTGTCAAAGCAGAGCTGATCTATTTTCCAAGAAGTTTGGAAATGCCATACCTGTAGACCTTATTTTCCATCTTACCTTTTTTTAGTGCTGGAAGAAATTTGCTTTTCCTTAGAAGCCTCACGTAAAACAAAAATTTTCCACTTTGGTAATGCCACACATGCCCTGAGAACCATTCAGCTTAGAGTACATGCACATGTACATGGAAGCACACAGGTCGAATGATTACCTTGTGCAGCACCAATTAAATAATTTGCAAAGACTGAAGTCATTATTTCCTTTTTGCTTTTTCTTATATGTCCTTCATATTTTCCCCCATTTTGTAAACAATACACAAACTGTTTTCCATTTCCACTTTCATCTTTTGATAAAAAGGTATTTTAAGATCTTCAATGCTGTCAGGAAACTGCTTTAAATGAAAGTGTGGAGTGATGTGAAATAGTTTTAATGAAGGCTAAAAGAATGTGAACTTAATCTGTTTCATAGGAAGTTTTTTGTTCTGTTTTATCCTGTCCCATGCTTAAACACGTTGGCCTTTTTTGACCTCTTCCTTGATGAAGGTTGAGTGGAAAATAGCTTGGCTGCAGCCTTTCCAGCTTAACCAGAAAGACTTTCCACAACTCACATGTACTTTCCCTGCTGTGGATGTTCATCTGTCCCAAATCAAAATTGTTGTATTTTCAGAGAGAAATTAATAGCTTGTGGCAATGATAGGTAATGTCAAGCCTTCCGCTCTCGTGTCTCCAGCTCTGTTTTGCCAGTCCTCTTGCTAGAAATTAACAAATCTCAGGGAAAAATCTCAGTTTGGTTAATGGGCTCCTTCCAAGCGTCATCTTTATTGGCATTAAAAACAAATGCAAAGAAAGAATTGCTGCACTTGCAGTTTATTGAGTGCACTGCTTCTGTAAAAATCTAGAAATATTGCCATATTTTCCATCTGTGTCTGGGTCTTTTGTACCTGCTGTAACATGCACAGAGGGAAGCAGAATGCTCTTGGCTATTCCAAAATACTTGCTCCAAAATCCTTCACCCATTTCCCTGTTAAAAAGTTACAGAGACAGCCAGAACTATGTCCTCAGGACACTTCTACTCTTAGTGGAAAGGCTGTCATGTTCTTCAGTTACCACACTCTTGAGAGGAGAAGAGCTAGGTCTGAACCTGTTTCTTGCTCTCAGTCCCAGTAGTAACCATTGCAGAGTTCTGCAGCGTGGGATGTCTCCATTTGCTACGTCACATCAAATTATGCTTCGTGTAGCTTTGTTATGAGACACACAACAATGTGCAGTGACAGTGTGAGAGCTGTAGTGCCGGGAAAGTCTGACTCATCTCCAGGAGGAACAACCCCAGGTTGTTATCACTGCAGGGCAAATACTCCATCCCTAAAATATCTTGGTAGCCCTCCACTGAACTTGTTCCACTTTGTCATTTCTGGTTTTGTACTGTAGGCCCCAAAATTGAGCACAATACTGGAGATGCCATCTAATAAGCTCTGAGCAATGGGACTTAGCATCTATTCTTACTGAATTCCATTAGGTTCCTGATGGCCCATTGCTCCAGCCCACTTAAGTTCTTCTGACTAGCAGCCCCATCTTGAGGAGATCCACTGCTACCCCCAATCTAGCGTGTCATTCTCAAACTTATTGATAGTTGTTTATCTTGATTAAAACACTTATCCTCAAGTTGTTTTCATTATTTTACTTTAAATTAAATTCTATTCTTGATTTTCATCCTGAGTTCTCAATGTCTGTGAGAAAACTGGATATTTATAAAAACCAGTATATTAAAGCAGTCCACCATTCCAGCTTGCAGTTTGTTTGTGCTGTATGCACTTGTTCTTAACTCACCTTTAAATAGCTCTTCCAGTCATAGGTTGCTGCAGGAAAATATTTCTCCAAAATACATTCACATGTGATGCTCCTCTTCCTGTTTTTGCCCAGATCTGTCACATTGGACATCTTTAAGAAGATCTCCTTAAAAGAGTGTCTTTCAAATTCAGGGGTTTGCTCTAGAGTCCATTGTTGAAGACTACTTAAAACATACAAGCTAAAATTGTACACAATTTTTATTTTAAATTTAGGCTTTATTTTCAGTTACAGATTTTTATTGCCTTTTGCATAAGTTTGGGAGGACTTTAAATGAACTTTGTGAGGCCTGAAATAGATCAATTTCAAACAACTGCAGCCCATGGTCTGGAGCCCTTATCATAAGCGATAATAGTGATGTCATTTCTTCTGAGTATCTTGGTGCTCTTCGGCTGCCTTCTGTCATCCTTATGTTACTTGAAGTTCTTCACATGACTTTTCCATTCTCAATAGTGATGGTCCTTATATGTCTCTGTAACTTTAGAAATGGTGATTAAAAGAATCTAATTTTAGTCCAACATGCCTATCCTATTGATGCTTGTATTATCCTTATGAAGTTATTTTAAAATTCTGTTTGTTGCCAGATAGAGTTAGGCAACAAAGCTGAAATTTATTAACTTAAAACATGCAAAGTCCAAAGCCACCCTAGTTTAGAGAATATTTGGGGTAGTTTTCTATATGAAAAACTTCCTGTTATCTGACCTTAACTACTTTGTGAATGGCACTGAACATTCAATTTGATACAATGCCAGTCATTTGATTAGGAACATGTAATTTCATTAATCTCTAGTAGTATTCTGGGAAACACAATTTCAATTTCTCCTGTCATAAGTTTGAGGCAAAATATCTGAAACCCATTCTTATTAAGAAGATTGTTTGTCATGTGAAAGATCACTGTTGACTCATCCATTATGAAAGTGATGTGACCACATGCACCATTCATCCAGTTCTTGAATATTTAGAGTGGAATACATGTTTCCTGAAGGTCAGTCCACTTACAAACTACCTTCATCAGAGTTTCACAGTGTGAAAAAATAAAGAAAAAGGGACTTCTATGGGTTTGTATAGGGTTGCGGTAAAGGGGAGTACTTACGTCTGATACTTTTTTATGAGGTTTAGCATTGAAAAGACTCAAAATAACCTAAACTTCAGTAACATTTAGTGCTTAAAACCTGGTTACTGCCCTACTATTTTTGACCTTTTGACTGAATTGAGTTGCTAGTAAGCATAATCTGATTCAGTTTTTATCTGCCCTTCTTCACTATCCATCATTTTGTAACATGTTGTAGTTAACCCATAAGGAATAGCAGTCATCATCACAAATTTGTAAATGTCTTTGAAACTCACAGCTTTTCTACAATGGCATTTATTGACTTTCTTAGTCAGTGCAAACCTGCTTGTACAGATGTGTTGAAACTGGCTCAGCATTCCTGAAATAAATGTGACATTGGACCCACACAAGCTTTGCAGCTGTGTGGTAAAGTTACTCCTCCTGTCAAAGAGGTGTGTGACCACTCTCATTTAGAAGATGCTTCTAATTTCTTTAGCAGTGTTCTTTCCAGTGCAAGAGCTTTGACCATACGATGGTCCTATAACCTCATGAAGAGAATGAGTTGTCTGTTCCTGATCAGGATAATTTTGACACTCAAGCTCTGACAAGGCAAAGGTTTCCTTCTCACTAGCTGGGTAGGTCTACTCTTTGCTAGCAAGATGATGACTCTGAAATACAGTCTCTGACTCTTCACTTCCAGCTTGAAGCGTCAGCTGGAATCTTTATTCTGCACTGATCCATGAATTCTGGTGCCTTGGGAAGATTTCAGAATCACTCCTTTCAGCTCCATTGCTCTATTAATCTCGTGGAAATTAGAAGTCACATTGCAAATAAAGATGGATGGACTCCATGGCATCTCCTCAGCTACTCTGCATATTGAAGTAGCCATTTTTAAATGGTAGTTTATATGCCAGGCTGTGAACAAGAAGCACTGGAGAGCATTCCCATCAGGACATACCTCCTATTCTGCTGTCTATGTTAGAGGGTTAATAACCTTGTCCAGAGATAAGGATATATAAAATGGAAGAGCTACTTTATTATTTATTAAGGATATGGATTTTCAAAATCTGGCCTTGAGTTTTACTGGTGAATTGATGCTGTCCTATCCTGTGTACCATGATATTAAGGGAAGGATGCTAGTACCAATTTTCCAGCTTTAAGACTTCAGAAAAAGTTAACAATGTACAATAGAAAAGCTGAATGAAAGAAAGTAGGCTTGAGCTTTTAAGGTCAAAAATAGCTTTTACAGCTCAGAGCTTTCACAGTTCTTCATATTGCTGGAGAAACTCAAAAGATACGTAGATCTTAAGAAAGCCTCTTCCTTGGAAGAAGAGAGTTAATGTTGCTGAAGTTTGTATCTAATCTAATTTAGACATGAAAAAAACAGTCCTAGTAAGAACTAGTTCTACCATTATGTTTTAATAAGGGAAGTGAATGTTTTTTATTGTGTGTGTTTGTGTGTATGGGAGGCACAACAAAAAAAATCTGTTCTTAGTACCTGTATCCCTAGTGTTAGAATAAGTAGTGTAACTTTCACCTTTTTGGAGTTACTTTACTTGAGGAATTTTCATTTTTAAGTTCATTATAAGAGCAACAAAATATATCCAAATTACATGAATAGGAGAGAGGCAGTGCAAATTATAGCTCCCAACCAATCCATGCATCTATCTTTAGTTCAGCTCTGCCAATATAGCAGTATAAGATTTCAGGAAAAGATGAAGTTTTTCCTGAGAAACAAATTTTGCTAGTGCTCAATATTATGTAATGTTCTGAGAATGCAAAATATCTGGTTAGACTGATAAGTCACCTCTTTGACTTTTAAAAATATGCTCATGCTGATTACTAAAACAGTATTGCTTAAGGATAATGGTGTAATAGATACAAATTAATCACATAATTCCTTAAACCTCAGTAAATACATTGCAAATGTTCAGTGTCTATTGTGGCAACATAAAGCAGAAGTCTTAATTAGTCTTAACAAAACAAATCATTGGAGAGTTTTAAAGTCTGTTTCAAATTTCAGAAAAAAACCCTCATAGATTTGCCTTTTTTTTCCCCACATCTTGAATCAGACATGAACAAATGTGTTTGTGTGTGTGTGTTTTCCCCAAAGCACTGAGAAGAATGTTGTATGAGAATTATCTTTTCCATTCACAGTCATGCTGCTTTTTGGTCACATTTCAATCCACTGGAAAAAAAAAGAAGGTGAGTGGAATTGAAAGCACAACAGAACTGCTTAAATTATTTCAAACTTCAATGGTGCTGCAACCCTTAACAGAAGCCAGAGCTCAGTTGTGTCTCTGGAATGGCTCCACATTTCTCAAAAAAAAAAAAAAATAGCTAATAAAAATTTCAAAAATCATGGACATTAACAAGCTAACATAAAAGATGTTATATACTTATAATTATTTTTCTTTCTGTCTTTTTCTGGTAAAATTGTGCTTTCTCCAAATCAGAAAGGCAAATTTCCAGTACAAGTAGGATTCCTTCCCTCCTTCCTTGCCTTCCTGTTTTCCTTTCCTAAATTGCTCCTTAAATATTTAAATAAAGGTCATCTTGCTTTTTGACTCATTGATTGTAGTGACCTTGTTCTTTATGTTCAGAAGGCGATAAGGAGTGTCAGGTTTCAAATCACACTGATTTTGTTACTTTAAGTGCTGAAATTTAGGAAAAGTCTACTTTATTAAAATCTTGAGTTATTTTTCTGTCTGAAGCAACCTTGTCAGTAGTTTGTGTTTCTTGCTAAACAAAAGGCTGTATTTGGCTGCTGAAAAATCTGCCAGAAGAATAAGGCAGGAGAAGATGCTGATATTTTATCAACTAAGAAAACACACACATAACTCTGATCAAGTCATATCTAAAGAATGTCCTGTTCCACTTCCCCCTTCATGTATTTTGAGTATCAGTTAACATTATAAGTCTATTTTGTGCCTTCCAAATACCTAAGCTGTGATAGACATCCTTTTGAATGCAAATTATTAGTATTCCTCTCCTGATTGTGTACCAGAAACTTGGGAATAGCTTACATCCTGAGAAATTATTACATTATTATTAAACTATTGTATAGAAGCTGCTTTTGAGGGAAAAGGACCTGTCAGGTTCCATCTGTTTGAAGGAGATTTTACTGCCTCTGTGGTGTTTTCAAGATGAGACATGTTTGCTTCCATTTTCCTCAGTGGCTGATGCCACTGGAATAATGATAATGGGAATATCCCCCCAGACTATCTTTCTGTTCAATATTAGTACACTTGCCAAATAAAATTTATCATAGAATGGTTTGGGTTGGAAGGAACCTTAAAGCACTGGGAAGAAGACTTGAATCCTCTAGGCAGTGTTTTTCCAAAATGTAGCAAAGTAGATTCCTGTTAGGCTAACGCATTTTTCCAAATGAACGATCAACTACTACAATGGTTTTTAGTTGTATCCACCAAAACCATGATGAAAAATTAAATTAGCAGAGTCTATTGTCTCAGGAAAAAAACTATGTATATAGTTCAATTTAGTTTAAAGGGTTTGCTAATGACTGTTAAAAGCAGTATTTGCTCTTCAAAATGGTGACAGCAAGTTTTCTTCTGCATCTTCTCATTGAGAAATGGGGGGGTCAGGGATCATTTTAGGACTGATGCTAAATTGCCCCTTGCATGTCCAGTGTATTAATAGCAAGTAATCTTTAGCAGTAAATGATTGAAGCCCTTTATAAATTAGTCTATTAAAATAATCCTACTGAGTTATGAATATCTAGAAGTGTATGAGATTAGTTATAACTGTTGCTGTTTTGCATATAGAAATAGATGTATTGATCTGCACAGGCTGCTCAATTGCTTTTTTTAACAGTCAGTGTTTCCATTGTTACGGCATTCCTGCTGAATGAGTGGAAAAGGCAGTAACGTTCATAAGTTGCTAATGTTTGGTGCCCTTGTACTACTCTGCGTTCTGAATGTATTATGAGCAAGGCTAGATGGCATGAGAGCAGTGTCAGGCAGTGGGAGAGCTCTGTGATTGCTGAAGGTCCCTTATATGTCAATATTAGAACTGTAGTTCTGGAAAACACCAGGATTATATCCTTATCTAGAAATACTTTATACAGTGCCTACTGAAGGCAATGAGAAAGCTGAAGCCAGAGGAGAGTTGAATGCTTGCATAAATTGTAGTTGCTCAGACTACTCTGCGGTCATTCTTACAGATGGTCCAGCAAAAAAATTATTGGCTAACTGGAATTGGATTCTCCCATCCATTTATTGAAACTGTGAAGTCAGCCACCCAAGTGTTTTCTGGGTCATTCTGTTTTCAGTGAATTGCAACTGCAATCATCTGCACTTCTAACTTGTGTATAGAATATTTAAACCCCAGAAATGCAAAAGCACTTTATGCATGCAGAAATCACTTGAGTTCTCCACTGGAATAAAGTTGCTCCTGAGTGAAATTGGAAGCTGCTGCGTTAAGGACAGTCTTTATACATCATTTGTCCGAGGAACTAATGAACATGTCTCTGGCTGTCTGTAGAAAGATGTGGGTCTAGTATTTTCCTGTTTTCTGAAAGACCTCCCTTCTGGCATGAAACTGAGCAGATAAATTTAAGTCTGTCTGAGATGAAGTGAATGACACACAACACTTCCTGCAGTCCCTCAGGTTTTCCTTGGAGGCTTTGTGACAATGTTTCTTTTGTGAAATAAGATCATTGGAACCCCAGGAGATGGTAGCAGCCATGTATTGCCACTTCTGGAATGATTTGGAAAGCATTTATCAACAAGATGTCCCAGGTATGAAAAATGTCCTGGACACAGTAACCCCTCCTATATTTTATTGGTTACTATTGTTACACAGAGATGATTTCTTGGTGTCACATATAGACCTACACTTCCTCAAAGTCCCAAACAATATGCCATCCAGCAGTATCTAAACTCCTGCTGTTCAAAGGCAGAAACAAAAAATACTAATTTTACATTACAGCATGCTGTAGGCCTTTCTGATCCTGGGATGCTGTGAAGTCTCCATCTGTAACACAGGGTGGAAATGTGTTGTGGCAAGGTTCCTAAGTCTGTATTCAGAATTTTGGTAGTAAATTGTGTACAGAAACCTGAAGAAGAAAAACTAAAATTCTACTGCAATTCCTTTAAAGATAGCAGCATTTAAAGAAAGGAACAGTTTGTTTTTCCATAGAATAAAATTATAGCATACCATCCTCTCTAAAGTTAAGTCATAACAACCCCTTCTGTGCACCTACTGGAAAGTATTATATTTTCATATGCTCATGAATGTGGAAAACAGGAATCTGGAAACTTTGGCAATGGTAGCTACCACCTCCCATGTGTATTTCTCTGCTCTGCATGGACTTATTCAGTGCCTGCTAAGGTAAATTGAAAGATTTCTGTTGATTCCGGTGCTGTTGGACTCTTCTCCGGTATATAATTCAAGGGCTTATTTCATCATCACTCTGCTTCATCATCTGATATTCTTACTCTTTTGTGTGTGTAGGTAAAGAGATTCATAATGTCAGTGTTTCATTCCAGCTGGTGCAATTAGGTGATTCTTGATTTTGTCTTATCACTTCTACTTGAAATTGGCATCTTCAATGCAGTAGTGGGTAAGAAAGAAAAATTTAAAAATCATGTCTCTCTCGCAGTGAGAGTCATATTTTTAAAAGTAAAGAAAAAAAAGAACTTTTTTTGTCCACATGCAGTCAACTTGCTTACTGTGAACATGGATGTTGTGAGGGTTGATTTTAAGCATCTTCCCTCTGTTTAATTCACTGTTCTAACCATTGTTTTTTTATTAGCTTAGTTTCAGCTTGATAATTTGTTTTCTTTGTTTTCTCTACTGTTACATACTTGGCCAGTAGAAAACTCTTTCCTTCCAAAAGTTCTTTGCCCAATTCATTTCCCATAACAACAACATTAATAGGAAAAAGTGCTCCTTTTAATAGCAATTCAGTTCATCTTTTGGTTCTTATATGCAGTCACCCTTTTGGGGGGATTTGCACTCACTACTGAAGCTAAAAATTTGGCCTTGTGCATTACAGCCCACCCTTCCATGTAACTACAACAAAGAACGGTAATAAAACAGAGTAAGACTTTATTTAACTTTCAAAACTGAGGAAATAGTGTGGTTCATCATCTTCTAGTGTTTGCATGGCTATCTTTCCCTCACATCCTCTTGTATTGTGTCTGATGTCTAATCTTTCATTGCATCATGTGCTTAAGATTTGGTCTGGCTAATATAGTAAGTGGAAAAAGTGTGTCACCTATGATTTTGTGGCCTTTCACTATATCACACATTATGCTGTGGGAAAAAATATTGTTCTAACACTACTGTTCATTCAACCAGCTCCTGTGGGAAGTGGCCTGGTGCACTCACCCATCCCTAGCGCTGGTCACCCAAGAGTTATTGCACTCAGAAGGTCAGCAGAGTGTTGCTGGTTCCTATGATGTGGTCAAAGGAGAGTTTACATGGCCATTGGGACAGATAAGTTGTGTTGAGGGTGATTGACTATGAAAGTGCTTTTTTTAATTCCTAACCTCTTGGCCCAAGCAATATACATGCCCATGAGTGCTGAGGGTATCCAGAGAGAAAGGCAAGTCTTCATTAGTTGTCCATATATTTATGTGACATTAATGGTGAGCAAAAAGGTTCAATAGTAGCTAGGGACAATGTCGAAGAAACCCTTCAGTCTGATTATACTAGCTATTAGTACCCTGCTTAAAAAAATTGGAAACCAGCCAACAAAAAAGAAACATTATTAAAAGCTGGACAGACTAATCTTTCAACTAAAGAGAGCCAAAACCACATACAAGGTAATACAATAGTAATGTGAATTTTTGCTTGTCCAATTATTTATACCTGTGTATTTTTGAACATTAAGAGTGTTCAGTCTAGATTCTGGGCTTAAATTTTCAAGGTGAAATCGCAAAAGACCTGTTGGTTTTCACAGCCACTACCAACTTGAAAACCTAACACTACATTTGTTTGTATTTTGATTTATTAGGAACGAGGCTTAACTGAACTTACTGGCCGAAATCTAAATAAGTCTTACTAGATTTCTGCTTTGCACCTGAAGAAGCAGCTTCAGAGAACTACTGCCCTCTGTAGATAAGGAATACTATCAGTATAACCTTCTCAAGAAAATACTTAGCAGGAAAGAGAATTGTTGATAAATGGAGAAAGTTACAGTACCAATGTATTTTGCTGTAACCATTCCCTGTTGAAATTTGAGGCAATAGTCCCAGTGACGCCTATGGGGTAGCTCAAAAAACATTCCTCTATGCAGTGTTTTTCTTCTTGTGCTGGGCTTTATTCTTAGAAATCATGTATAGATAAAATGATTTGTTTGGGGGGTTTTCTTTGAAAATATTACTAGATTTATTGTTTAGAATTTGTTATAATTTTCTGTTGGTTTATTTATTACAGAAAAAAAAGACTGAACTGAGGAAGAGTGGAAAAATAATGATAATATTTCTTTCCTGTGTAAGAAAAAGGTAAGATTTAGAGGACCATGATACTGCAAGTACTTATTTATTGCATAATAATAGCGGTGAGGTAATTTTTTAAGATCCCAAATGTTGTCAGCTTTTGATTTAAACTTACTCAGACCTTCATAGTCTTGGTTGCCTAAAAACTGATGATTTAAAATTCACTATCCTTTTCAATTAACTGAGACAATGAGTCCACTGTTTTTACCACTGTATTAACCTGTTCTGTGTTAGAGAAGAGAAGATTGCATTTAATTTTGTAGAAGCATTTTGGGTATTGGGCTTGTATGTATTTCAGGTGCCTTGATTTATACTATCTTGTGTTTGGGTTTGTTGAAGGGAGGGTTCTTTTTTTTTTTTTTTTTTTTTTTGGTCTTGTATTCCATTCCCTGGAAGTGCCTCAATTTTTCCTGGGATTTCTGTTTTTTTTTTTTAGTCATTGTTCATTGTTCTCATTGCTGGTTTCTCTGCAAGTCACCAGAATTTTCCTAATAAGGTTGGGTTTGACCTTTCAGAAGTTCTCAAATGAAGAATCTAACTGCACTCATTAGCCTAGAAAGAGATAGACTTCCCTGCCACTGCCCTCATAAACATCTGTAAGAAACAGTAAAGCATGATTGTTCCAAAACCAAAGCCAGGCCTCAGAGCTGTTCGGGAGTGCGCAAGCATTAGGCAGCCAGGGTCTGGCTGTGCCTTCACAGAAGGGTGGTGCACCAGATGGAGAGAGATCCTGAGGAATGGAAGCAGAGACTGACAGAGACTTCACAACAGGACAAGCAGTAAGTAGTCTAGAGAGTGGCCCTTTTGATTGACAGGCTGACTTATGCAGGAAAACACTATGCCCCCATGTTCAGGGCAAGGGCATCATGTTGCATGTGCTGGCTGCTGGGGTTGTGGCCCCTGGTTCTCCTTGTTTATTGTGACCACACTGGAAGCAATGTGTCAACATGGGGAGCCCAGGAGATAAAGCTGACCCATCTGAAACCTAATCTTGGTTTCTGGTTTGCTGTTATGGTTTTGGCTGGCAAAGTTTGTACTTGGATAGATCTTTGACCTGGCTCTCATGCACCTCCAGGAGCGTGTGTGTGGGCACATGCTGGAAAGACTCACTGCAGGACAGTGGGGGAAGGTGGTGTCTCTTCTGCCAGAAGCCTATGACTGGTTGAAGCTGAAACTGTAGTTCATGACAGCAAAGTATTTCCTGTGTTCCTCAAAATAAATGAAGCAAAGCTGGTTTTTTTGCAGTGAAACTTTGTCCCGACTAGAGTCATCTATCAGTTCTTGAATCTTAATAGTAGCTCAGGTCAGAAAAGGAGATAGTAAATGCAAACCAGTTGCTTCTCATCAGAAGAAGATGAGCAAGGAATTTAGAGTATGTAGTAGAGATACCAGTAGATACTGGTAGCTACCTTTCAGTTGCCTAAAGACAAAATGGACTAGTTTGTGCTAATTTATATATGATTTCAGTATTACCTCATTTTAATAAAGAACAAATAAATGAACAATTATGGAAGCCAAGGCAAGTATCTCCAAAACTTTAATTTCTAATTAAATTACAAATATTCTCAGAAAATGTCCCAACAAGTTATAGAACTTAATCATGGACTTCTAGGTATTTGAACTGTCCATTAGAATATGTGTCTGGAGATGGAAACATTTTGTTAGTCAAACAGTAAAACTACACTGAACTTGAAGATCTACAGTTGTGTTAAACTTGATAGAGTTTTTCCACAGGGAGTGAAAAGGAAAGCACTTACATTTGATTTTGATAGCTAAATAAAATAGAGCTTATCCTTTCTGTACAGTGATGTTACAATAATAGAAATTGCCTTTTTATTTTTTCTCATGTAGAATAACATCTGCCATAAGTTATCCTGGCTATATTAAGGCTCTGAAAATGCAGGTATAAATTGGTAGGTACTTTAATAATGAACAAAACACATGGAAGTCAGAATCTTTAAAAATTAATGTATGGTCTCTAAAGTTTCAATTATTTTAACTAGGCAATTTGCTAACTTTGAGCAAGGTAATTTATACATGGATAAACTTGGTTCTGCAAAGGGATTCAGTAAAGTAAACAGAATTTGAGTTTATTTATTTAGTTTAGTTTTGTAAACAAATTCTAAATCCAGTATGAACAGAGCTTGTGTTAAAACCGTGTGATTCCTAGCAGTTTAAAGTGTTAATGTATTCTACCATTTTTGCAGGTTTTGCCTATAATAAATTCACTGAGCAAGACATAGAGAGTTCTATCCAATACTATGAAAATTAACCAAGGCACATTAATTTTAGGAATTCTTCAAAGGTACAAAAATACAGTGCTTATTCAGTAATTAATTAAACCAAATAAGCCATCAGCATGTGCTACATAGCCTAAGTATTATGTCAGGTCAATAATTAAGCTGTAGTAAATCTTGTGGAGGTTCTATCCTGCCAAACTTTAAAGGCTCAAGACTAACCCAAGGACCCTTAACATTGTAGTAAGCCAGTAAATGATTATGCAGATAGCTTTTCAATCCAGAGTTTGCTACTGTTAACTTTCTGGGGTTTAAGACATCCAGGAATTGTATATTTTGTGGTTTTTGAATAATATCCTCTGAACAAAATGTACACCTTTCTTGAGTATACAGAAAGGAATATTTTATAGGCTTCAGTTACGTAAAGATAAAAGTGTGCTTTTCCTGCAGGAAAAGATATACATAAGTGAAAAGTAATGGTTTGGAATTTTCCCTTGTTTACATGAAGATGACGATTATGAAAACTTGAACCTAACCCCACTGTATGCAGCTGGTCATGGTAAAAGAAAAGCATTATGCAGGCTGTCGTATTGGACTCTGCCAAAGCAATTCCAAAATATCTGCAGTAGTTACGTGCCTTCAGGGTCTGGCTGATTTTCAGGTGGAATTAGGAGGTCATAGCAAGTTGTGTGGTGACCTTGTGATGTGGGAATTATGGCACTAGGCTGAGTATCAAATCATACATCTGAGCTTAACAAATAAAAATATAAAGCCACATGACAGAACACAGAGCAGGAAGTTTGAAATGCTCTGAGATTCATTTTTTCCCTTAACTGTATTATTTTCTGTCACCTCATTTACATAAAGTATTTCTGGTTAAACAATTTGCAAATAAATGTGATTTAATAGCAGGTATATGTGTGGCAGAAGTGAATTTGGATTTAAAATTAAGACATTACTAGCAGTGAGAGACAGCTGGTATACATCAAGTTTATTTCACATGCAAGTCTTTGTATGGAATTTTGTTGGAACCAGTTATGCTTTGACATGTTAGCTCATAGTTTATTTTAATTACAGAATATTTAAGTTTCCAGATCTTTAGATAATGTTTCATAATGGTTGGAATTAATGTAAGATTATTCAGTCCGCTTTATTTTCCCTCCAGATGTGTGGCTGTGTATTGGTACCATATAAAGCACGTATCATTTTGTTTCATGCAGCATATCAGGATATCCAGGCTGTCCTACGCCAGTGACCTAGTCATTAACTTAATTTCCATCTTAATGATCTCTCCGAAGTGTATCTAAATTTTTACTAGGTTTAACTGTATTTTTCCTATGTTGCTCTTACAGAGGTTGGCTAGACTAGGGCCAAGAAAATGCATGCCTTAGATTTCTACAGAAAGTGGAAGTTATGAAATAATATAATTTCAATGGGTGATCTTGCTTTTGATGAAGAGAATGTATTGGATTATTTGCCCTACCTTCCACATCTATTCAGTTAAATGACAAGTGATCATTTCGGTCATGTTCTGTCTACCAATCAGGAAGCACAAATAATCTTATGAAAGACGTTATACTGGAAGATTTCCTAGAAATTTTTGCAGATCCAGAGGTTAATTTTTGTTTTTAAAACTTAAACATTTTTTTTCTAACCTGCAACTTCAGTGGTTCACTCTTTATTGACTACATCATCTGCTGCTGCAGAGAGATTTTACAAGTTTATAAACATAGTTTTTCACTACAGATTTAGGGCCATAGTATCTCATACAATGCACCTATAACTGTGAATGTAATTCATATTTGTCAGTATTAGGAATGCCTTTAGAATATTTATTATGAAATAAAGTGTTATCAGTCGCACTATGGATAAAATAGTTGAAAAGTTCCAAGAAAAATGAAAAAGTGGCTTTTTGACCTGAAGCTTAAAAATTTTGTCTCTCATGTATATAATCTATTAATGACACTCTCAGCGCAAGGACTTTCCTGGCACATTATCTGCTGACATTCCAAGAGCCAACTTCAGTTAATTAAATTGAATACAATTTAACCCTTGGGGTCAGATATTTTAGAAATGTAGTTTCATTATTGCACACACATGTATTTCAGTCCCAGTTCCAAACAGATATATATATATATATATATATATATATGGTTCCCAGTTTATTTTGTGGAAGTGTAAGAGCTTGAAAAACCCATTTCAGTTCACCTGAAATGCGTATGATCTTGAAACAAGGACTGGAGAGGCTTACACGTTACGAGACTTAAGAGAATGAGTCTGCCTGAGATCAAGAGTACTGGGCAGACCAGTGGTGTCTCCAAGCAAGAAACCTGGATGTATGATCAGATGGGTCTCAGAATAATTTGCAAAAATTCCAACAGGCAGCAGATTGTTAGGAGAGGCCGAGAAACTGAGGAACAGAGACAGAGAGCATGTAAACATTTTCTTGAAGTTCAGTCCATCTTGCTTCATTTTAGTGTATGCACACAGAGGGCACAGTGACTGGTCTGTTGGCAGAGGGATTTCTGAATATCCTGCTAGAAGGTGTACAGCAGAATTATAGTCTTTTTGTAGGGTTTATCTTTCTGTGTTGTGTTTCATTGTTATTAGCCGTCTACACAGGATGCAGCCAAGTGGTGCTGAATCTGCAATCAGGCAGCCTTACTCTAGCTAGGATCTTGTCAGGTGTCTTCATCTCCTGATCTAGAAGTTTTTCTTTGTCTCCTGCTACAATGTGACAAGGAAGTACCTATCAAAAATAGGGAAGACCCTTAGGAAAAATTCTCTGACACAGAGGTGCATCTCTGTGTTGCATGCACATACATGTTCAGACAGGAATCCACAGAAAGATTATCTGCTAACAAGCATGCTAAGAAGCTATTTGCTTCTGCATCCCTCCCAAGTGATCTCTGCCACCAATTACTTTAGCTCTCACTAGTATATTGCACTTTTGAAAACAAACGGATTCATTCTCAACTCTTTTTCCTCTCATCTTTTCAAGTTTCTCAGTTTGGAAAAGAGGATTACCTAGAAGGGGATTATTAGCTGAAAGATAAGGGGGGTTCCCCCTAAATCCATTAGGGTAAGTGATTTTTAACTGCAGCAGTTACAGCTGATAAAATCAGATATGCGAATAAGACACAGCTTTCACCCTTCATTTCCTCTCTATTTTGGGACTTGTCCACATCACATTTCTGATCTGACCTAGTAAACAAGTGCCCTTTATATTTGGTTTTCTTTTCCATCATACTCTCACAAATAAATATTTTCTTTTTTTCCATATACAGTGTTGGTTAAGATATAAAGGGAGGGTTTTTTTACAGGCTGTCAATACAGTGATCTTGGAGTTTCCCCTTTACAGGCTGTGAAAATAAAGATTCTGAGATTCACATTTAGTATATCTGTAACCTACAACATGTCACTTAACTTGTTTGCCTTTGTGGCTGCTCATCCCTATTAAATTACTTCACACCAGTACAGCTCCAAAGGCAAAGGATGAGGTTTTTCTCCTTCATTTCCTCCTGCTATTTAGTGGGAAGGGGTTCTCAGCTGCTAATTATGTTGCTTCATTGGTTTTCTTGCTGGCATGTTTCTCTGCACCACATGCCTTAATAAGGAACAGGCGGTCAGCAGTTTGATGGACAGTATGCTGAGAGTACGCTCATGGAAAGGGAGACGGGCAAGAGCGAAATACATCCCAATAGCTTCTTTTCTAACCTGCACCAAAATGAAGGCAGGAACTTTTGTATGAGTGTACTCTGAAGATTTCAAGATCAAGCTGTCAAATTGCCCATCTCTGGAAGTATTTATGAACCTTTTCCTACATTTTGGAGGTGGTTCTTTTTGCTATAAGAGCCAAGTCACTTCTTTCCTATCTAGTATCAGTCATATTGCTGTCCCTTACTGGAGAAATGATGCCATGCAAGGTCATCAAAATACAGCATGTGTGGTCTGATAAAAATACTTCTAATATTTCATGTAAGAAATGTTTTTAAGGTGGATTTTGTAAAAGAATTGTGTCATTATTTCCTCTACCCCTTCCAAATATTCCCTTTGAGGTGAACATTTAAGAAGAATTGAGATTTTTTTTTAGCCATACACTTCTACTGCCAGTAACTTGATCCAGAAGCATCTCACTGGGGTTTTTTTTTCAAAAATACAAAATCCCTTTATTAGGAAGTAGACCTATAGCATTATTAAGATTGTAATTGTCATAGAACCATAGAGTGGTTTGGATTGGAAGAAAAATTAAAGACCATCTGGTTCCAACTCCTGACCATGCTCAGAGACACCTTCTACTACACCAGGTTGCTTAATGCCCCATCCACCCTGCCTTGACTACTTCCAGGGATGAGGCATCGACAGCCTCTTTGGGCAACCTGTTCCAGTGCTTCATCACCCTGACAGTAAAGATTTTCTTCCTAATACCTAATATAAATCTATCCTTTTCAGTTTAAAGTCATTCTCCCTTGTCCTACCACTACATATGCTTGTGAAATGTCCCTCTCCAGCTTTTTATAGGCCCCCCCTTAGGTACTGGGAGGCTTCTCCAATGTCTTTTTGGAAACTTCTCCAGACTGAACAATCGTAGCTGTACCATGCTGTCTTAACAGAAGAGGTGTTTCAGCCTTCTGAGTATCTTAATGGCCATCCTCTGGGTGTGCTGCAACAGTTCCAGATCCTTCTCATGCCAAGGGCCCCAGAGCAAGATGCAGTACTCCAAGTGGGGGTATCATGAGAGCAGAGAAGAAGGGCAGAATCACCTCCCTCAACCTGCTGATCATGGTTCTTATGATGCATCTCAGCATAAAGTTGGTTTTCTGGGCTGCAAGTGCACATTGTAAGGTCACGTTGAGCTTCTTGTCAACCAACACCCCCAAGTCCTTCTCCTCATGGCTGCTCTGCATCCATTCCCTGCCCAGCCCATATTTGTGCTTGGCCCACATGCAGGACCTTGCACTTGGTCTTGTTGAGCTTCAGGAGGTTCACACGGGAACTATATCGCGTGATATAATCAGAGAATGGGAAAAAAAAAGAATACTAGAAAGGAAACTCTTTCCTGACTGTATTAGGACCAGAATTGCAAAAGAAAACACTTAAAATAAAATCATACAAGCAAGCAGAACTGCCTAGTGTGACATCAGTGGTAAGATAAAGTCATATTAAAACTGTAAATACTTTTTGAGTGAGGTATGTGGATGAGACTGACATTCCTTCACAGAGGAATTTTTTGGACATCCAGAAAAAAAAATTGCATATCTGCAACTGCTTAAATCTGCTTGCAGTGAGAAAAGCACTTGGACATGTGTTTATATAAGTATATGTGTTATTGACATAGCAATGAAGGAGCTTACTGACTTGGGGCCAAGAAATACTAGTGGGAAAACTTTCCAGCATTTGTTGTTGCCTTGCAGTTTTACAGATCTAAGACAACATTTCTTTCTCATTGTTGCCTCAAGTTGTAATCATTTTCCCTACCGCCTGCTCAATCTGTTACCAGAAGGAAGAAGAAAATGGCTTATTATCTGTGTCAGTGAAGGTCTGGTAGGTTTTTGTCTTGACATGCAACCAGACTATGTGTGAGTGAAGTGCAGGCTCTCACCTGAAGAAATGTTGAGAGTGAAGATATTACTTCTGGGGAAGAATTCAACGATGTTTCACACTTTATTCCTTATGTGAAAGAAAAATTCATGGTTTTCCAGGCAGTTTTGCAGTTCTTAATGTAAAGGAGTGTGTACAGAGGAGAAAAGAGGTGTGCATGAGAGATTCTCTAAGTAAGTCATCATGCTTTTCTCAGCTCCTTTGGTGCTACACGCAGTGAGAAAACTGCTGTACTTGTTAACTGATTAAGCTGGTATTTAGAGGAATTGAGTCTCACCTCCTCGCTCCAGGCAAGACTTCCTAAATGACACAGGGAAAATACTGCTTCACCATCTCACAGGACAGATACATTTAAGATTATGGAGTGCTTGGATAATGCAGTAATGGGATGCTCATAAATGCCATAGAGAAATCTCAGACTTCATGGCTCAGCAGCTGTGCAGTGAGCATGTTTGTCTCTAGGAACTGATCCTGGAAACTGCAGGCCACACCAGTTCCCATCAGTGATCGGGTCCAGAGCTTCTATGGGATTTTGAAATCCTGTGATATGTAAATTAAGACGACTAAGGCAATAAAATATAACCACTGATTTACAAAGCAGGTCTTTATAGCCATTAATTCTATATTTATAAATAGTCAGAGACATGACTAAGTGATGATGTTCAACCATGCAACTAATTGAAAACAAATAAAGATATGATGACACAGTAATTGTAACTGAAATCAAAACATTCTTCACCGCTGTTTTCAGATTCTTCTACACACATTAACTTTTTCTTTTAGGTAGAAGGCCTTCCCCACAACTCTTCATAGTTTAAATGGTACCAAATTAAACCATTGTGTACACTCTGTGTTCCTGAATATTTAAAACTCTGCATAACTATTGAAATAATCCTGAACCCTGTAAGACAACAAAAGAAAACAGTTTTTCTATGGAAACTTGAACTTTGATTTTCAGTTGTGATTTAGATAAATTCACAAATATCCTAACTAGTGGCCATGATGCCATGGAAGTGGTGAATTGTATTTGCACACCCTCATGCTTAGGTTACCCTGAAAATTCTATAAAGATTATATTCTGTAATGTTCAGAACCTAGTGGATATACTTTGCACCTCCAAGTACTCAGCTGGGTCATTACAAATTTTTAACCGTATTAAAAAAGATAGGTATTTTAAGAATATTTTGGGGTGGAGGTGGTGATTTTAAATTTTTTCCATGGTTTTCTTTCTATTCACCACCAAGTGTTGTTGTATCACCTTCAGAACACATTGTCTGAAGCTCAGGTGCATGGTAATTTTCTGTTGGTTCTCCGTTGAGACTTTTGTCCCAATTTGAATATTATATCACACATATGGCACAGGCTGGGATTAGAATAGAGGTGATACAGTAGTTAAGGTGAAGCACGGTGCTGAAATACAACAGCAACAAATATCTAACTGTTAACTCAAAGGATATTAACTGGAATAGACAGCACGGGGATACTTAGAGTTATTAGCTGGAAAAAAATCATGATAAAAGAGAGCTGAGTGGATCTGCGTCATTCCAGGAACATATCAAAGGTAGAACAGTTCTACTGTTGTACTGACTTCTGAAAAACTTACAGTGATTTTCGTTAGTGTTTATGTCTGTGATAAGAACAGCATCATGAGTTTGCCGTGTCTTGTGGTTCATGATGGTTACAGTGATTGTGTTACACAGCTTCTGCAAGGAACTTTACAAGCAAACTTCTATCTTATAAATCACTATTCCTAAAGGTGTATAGGCTGCATTAGACATATTCCTGTAGCAAAGATTTGCTGGCTACAAAGCTTAGATGCCCTATATAGAGTAACTTGTTAGATTATCACCATTTTAATATCTAAACAAGACATCTGTCTCTGGAGGTCTTATCTTTTTGCTGTTGGATTTTTTCTGAAGTTTCCTATTCACTAAGGAAATATTGTTGAATAAGAAGCTATCACTTTGGAAGTCAAATTTTCCATGCAGGGCAACAATTTGTGTGCATTCTTGATCTGATATTGAATAGCAAATACTTCTATAGATCAGAGTTGTAAAATGCAAACCTGAAACGGGTGCACCTTCTGTCTAAATAATAATGTAAGAGATTTCTGGCTCTTCTGTTTCACTTTTATTTTTCCTTTTTGTAGGCATGTCCTTTCTGTAAGTACAAATAAAGAAAATAATTTTCAAGTAGCACTGTCACTTCACTATATGAGGAAAATAAGAAAGATCATTTTACTCATCACTGAAATGCAGCCATTTCTGTGATGTGTGATTTTATGGACGCTAGCAAACTAAACAAGGATTTAGTGAGAAGTAGAATAACATGTTAAAACTGCAGAGAAAAGGTGAGCAGGATAGATTGCAGCTACTTCATTAAAATATTTTGTATATGTCTCAGAGATGCTTTTATTTTAAATAATGGGTATTTTCTTTAGCTGTGTGAACTCAAAAACTGTTTTGATACAGGAAGATGTTTGACCGGCTTCAAGCTGTAAAAGAAGATTTGTGATAGTCTCCTAAGTCCACAAGCACTAGATTAATGTTAGTGTCAAACTGATTCTATGTTAAGCTCATTTAATATACCTCAGGGCTATAAGATGTTACTGTGCCAGCGGCAAAGGTCACATGTTTTCAGGTATTGACAGTGCAAGTAATGACAAGTTGTTTCTGTGTTTGAGTAGATCAAGGTCTTTTTAGCTCCATTCAATGAATTTGGCCAACTTTAGCCTCTGTCCAAGAGGGCCCTGTGCCTTTGAGCATACAGCTTGGGGAATTATTAAACTTCCAGTTCTGAAATCTATAGCTTCATTTAGTTCAGACCTCCCAAGGGAATTTTTATGCCCTTAGCTAAATAGGAAACAATTTTGAAGCTGACTTTAAGTAGAAAATTTCTTCTTGATCATAAAACAAAATAGAAAGAATAATTTCTATATTTAGTCTGTTTTAAGCACAATTGTTGTTTAAATATATTTTGGTACGGTAGGTAAAACCAGCTTTACAATTGCAGTTATAAAAAACAACAGTTTCTGTGAAACTTGCAAGCATCCGTCTTAAGGAAGGAAGCCTGATGAAATAGCTGAAACTCAGGAGCAGCACTGAAGTGCTGCTTTCCTGGCTCCTTCCTGGATTGTTGAGTGACAAAGTAAGTCTTGTAACAATAGCAAGATTTACAGTGTTGTGAGTAATCTTTAACAGGTAATCAGAAAATGCATTGAGGTGCTCAGATGGGAGCCTGAAACTTCCCAAACCATCACAAAGTACACATGACTTCTCCTGTACTTTTGAGTGGTGAAGAATGCTCAGAGAAAAGTTTTGTTCTCTAGGGCAAGAGGAAACAAAGAGACTTTATGTTAGAATATTCTGGGAATGGAACTTGCTAGGACACCTGCAATCTGTGGGATAGGTTTTTTGCTCTCAGACTGAGATCTGACCAAGGGGAAATGGAAACAGTTTTATGGTGGATGACAAGGGGATGGATACCCCAGATAGCTGTCTCTTGCACACGGATATCCAAGTCCGGACTTACAGTTAGGCTTCTCTTAGAAGCAGATACTTGGAGCCTGTAATCATGTCCTCAGTGTCAGTACTTGCTCCTAAACTCTTTCTACATTATCACGAAATTGTCATTGGATAAAGAGGAGAAATGTCTCAAGAATGCCAGCAGCCCGTCCCCTCATCAAGTGATCTAAGCTGCAGGACCAAGCTCTGCTCCTCCTCATCCCCAGCGTATGGATCTTGCATGGGACAACTTTCCCAGAAGACAGAGCCTTTTATCATCATTGCTTGATGACTGAGGAACACTCCTGGGACTGGAGCTGGAGCTCCAGGTGTCATCATGAGGGGAAGTGCTTGAACATCAGACTTCCAATTTCTGATGGATCCCCAACATCCCATGGATTTTCCATGGCTGGTGTGTGCCTCACAAATTGGGCTTCTTTGAAGAATTTTGTCTGGTTTGCATCTCCCAAACAGCTTTTAGGTAAGAGGCAGGATCTTAAGCAATTAGTGCAACACAGACAAGGTGACAGCTGAGCAGACCCAGAAGCCTACCATTAGGTCTCCAGGGAACTTTAGGTATCTTAAGCTGTGCAGCATGATAGGTATGGATTATTTTATTGCTCTTGTGAAGTTTAGCTTCTAAGTTTCTCTGAAAGGGCACTGATGTGATTTTTTTGTATGCTTCGTGAGAAGCACGTGAGTTCATGCTGTGGTGACCCAAGTACTGTTAGACGTTGTTAATTTGTTTGTATACGTGTCACAGTTCCTAGAAGTGTCCATTCGAGGATTTAACTGAATCTGGTTAGCTTTATCAGCACAGACCTGTACATGGACATGCCTTTCTCACATCTGTGCCATTTGTTTCACTGCCACCTTTCTCTTTTTCCTCTTGTCCTTTTTTCTTATCAAAGTTTCCCTACTTTTAACACTTCCCTGAACCTTTTCCTTTTTATTCTCTTCCCAGTTGCCTTTTTATCTTTGTAGAAAGCTGCAGAAGATGTAAAAATGGCAGATGGAAGATGAGAGTAAATAAAATTTGAAAATGCAGTATCATTTGCCCCCAGGCTTTTGCCAGCAAAATTTGGGATCTGGAGATTTTCCATAGCCTGCCTGGCACAGCTGAGCAGAGAAAGGGTAACAATTGAGTATGTTAATAAGTTAAGGCTCAGGAGAAAGCAAAAAAGCATTAGAGGACAAACCCAGCCACAGTAGCACTGGGTACTCAGGCACAGCTTCCTTAAAGCATAAGAAAAAGGCAGTATTTTTAGTACTAGTTTTATGACAGTGTCACTCTTCCAAAGGCAACAGTAGTTTATTGGTTTATACTGATAGAATTCAGGATTACAGTTGTTGCTTCTGAGCACAAGGCTGTATTTTTCCTCCCAACTGCAGATTACAGAACATAATATGCTTTCTTCCCCCTTATCAGGAAATAAGTGCACTGAATTTTAAATACGTGCATAAGAAAGGAAAATAATGCATCTGTGTGTGTGTGTGTGTGCACGTGCACCTGTAGGTAGATACAGATAAAGACATAGGTGTAACCTCTAGCCTTGTTTTGTAGTGGTGATCATTGATTCTCCAGGGAAATCATGAAAGTATAAGGAACTGTCCCCCGTGTGACTTTTCCTCTTTCTCTGTAATTTTGTACAGTAGTTGTGCCTCTGCATACAACTTAAAGGAGCATCACCAGGGAGATTTTAATCCCTATATGTACAGTATGTTGATTATCTCTTAAAACTTTGAAATTTGTGCTTTTCAATATCTTTTTAGTTATAAAAGGGTTCAGCAATAGCTCAAAAATAACACCAATTACCTCATCTACTGGATAGCTCCAGATACCCAGATATAGGTGCTAGTGTGTGAATACCTGGACTCCCATTATAGGCCATAGATTTGAGTTGATACAGCCAGTGGAGCTTGGAGGGCTGCACCTGGACTGTCAAATGGTTTCCAGGTTCCCCTAACTGTAGAGGCTTGATTCCTCTCTGACTGTTGTGGGACCTTAGACACCTACCTCATGTAGTGACACCAACATTTTGAGAATTAAATATTGGTTTCTACAATGTAGAGGTAAATCCCACCCAGTGAAATTATTCAAGTAGATGCAGATGTAAGTTTGAAGTAAAGATAGTGATTGAATTAAAACCAGTGTGATTTTAACATGGATAAATTCCAACCTATCTCTGTTATGTGGCCCTCAGGGGCAATTAAAATCCAGTGTATGGCTAACTTACTTATATATGCCTTCACCTGTCACAGGAGGGATATATATGCCTGTATTCATGAGGCAAGTAACTCTAGATTATACTCTTCGTGTTTAAGATTCAGGGTGCTCAGTAAGCATTAGTAATGTTAACTCCCATTATGCTTTACATAAGTCAATTACACTTATTCATTTCCAATGAAAATATTAAAAACAGAAGTTACAGGGCTAGTCCTGCAGAGTCTTCACAATTCCAGATAATGATTAGTACCATAAAGCACGAACACTCGTCACCTTCAGAAGTTGCTTAGCACTAAGCATGACGAAAGCCTCAAGAGCATGTCCATACCACAGGAGAGGCTCAGCCCAGGACCTAAGAAGCACTGACAAGGGGTCAAAAGAGACCTGAAGTGATTCATGGATTTTTGTGCTTGATCTCATGCATGAAGGTGAATCTGACTGTCTGACCTTCCTTTAAATAATAAGATTCAGTCTTGTTTTTCTGTGCAAAACAAGTTGCTGATAGCCTAGAATTAAAGAAGGGTTTGAATTTCTTTTATGCTCAGAGCACTTAAATTCTTCTGTCTCAGCACTGACTCACTAGATATGTTGGTTGTGCACCCATTTGGAAGCAGGATACATTCAGGAATTGATATCCATGTGTTGAAGATTCATGCCACAGACTTTAGCTGAAGTTCAGAGCCACACGAATGTTTCTGCACTCCTTCCAGGAGCATCTCGACTCCATAATCAGTACAGCTGCTTTTGCATTACAGAGCTGGAGTTAATAAGTCCATGTAAATCTTAGCTGGCTCCATGGTTAAGCCAGTTCCCTGGGAAACACAGAGATTCTTGATGGTGTCAACCTGTATCCAGCTGGGGTTTATTAATTTGGACTCAATACTACTCTGACAAACCACGTAGTGCAGCTGATATTGGTGGCAATCCTGACACCGGTGGGTGACAAGGAGTGGAGGGAATGAAGTAGTTGCTTCTGTACCATTGTCCATTTTTCTATAAGAGGAGTTTGTGATTTATTAATGGGGGCACAGTGCCACAAGATTTCAGACAGTTTTTCTTTTTTTATTTGTTTGCTTTTAATTTCAACTAAGTTGCCTTTTTGAAGTAACAGAGGGAGTTGCATGGACCTGTGTTCAGTCAGAGAAGTCCACTCTAGAAGTCTACAGATTGAGGGAATTTTAGTTCTTACTTAGTTTTAGTAGGATGGTTGTTTTGAAATTGTCAACAAGTGATCAGTTTTAAGGATGTATATTCATCTTTAGATTATACCTCATGTCAGGACACTCCAGTGCATCAATCCTAGGCTGACACTTGCAGTATGATCTGGACAGCTTTTGAAAGGCTACGACATGAAATAGCAGTCCAGCACTAATCTTTTCAGTTTCTCCAAACTTTAAACATTTGTACTTAGGTAGTTTCTTCATATGACAGTGAGACGTGTTCTAATCTTGAAAGCCTAGCCTCAGATTTATTAAAATCTTAGTGGTTTAGGATGGCTGTGATATTCCGTCAGCTTCTTTATGATTTTATGTTAATTTCTGTATTTTTACTTTTCTCTTCAACAGTTCTATTTCAAGTAGTGGAGATTCTAAAACTATAATGTCAGTTTGTGTATAAATGAATCCAGGAACCTCAAACATTCTGTTAGACAATGAAAAACTTAGATCCATGGATGAGACTGAAACATAATTAGAGGAAATGTAACAAGAAAAGTATCTTAATTGTGCTGAAGAAAATTTTCTGTGGGCTGCATATATTTTTGTTTCTATATCAACTTGCCATTAAGAGCTTTCTAAAAATATAAATTAATTGAGCCTCACAATTTGAAAGATGAATAAGACTTATATTGGGATGATCCATTTATTACTAGAGTACAGTCTGATGCATTTGTGACTGATACTTTACAAAATACAGCCCTTTTGACCCAGGTGGTAACACTACTGTACAACAAGTATTTCTAGATGATAACTGTAGTCAAGATTCTGACCCAAACTTCCTAGCATTTAGTATAAGCAGTGGCAGAACTAAGACACAACATTAACTGAAAAGGGAACTACTCTTAGTATCGTCTGTTAAATGCATTCGGAAGTACCATAAATACAGGTAGTTCCAACCATGCCTTGCTATTTGCTTGGGCAAGTCTCTTAATCTTTTCTTATCAAAAGAAGGACCAAAGCACACAATGTGGAACAGATTCTGAAAAAAAAACCCCTCCCACCTCTGTGAAGTCAGAAAAATCTGTTGCCTGTGACCCCAGAGAAAACTTCACATTTGGTAAGACTTCAATTTGATTGTATTTCTTTGAGCCTTTCTTCTACAAGTGTTTAATTATTTGAACTATGTCAATAATTGCCCAAGTTTGCCTACATGAGTTAAGTAATTTAAGAAATTACTTACTAAAGTAATGAATTTGATGAGATTATAAGTTAAGCTAATTAATCATCAGTTAGTCATGGCCTTATGTCTAGACAAGCAACAGTCTTGCAATATGCAGTCCCTGGGGCCAGTAGGTAAGAATATTGTATCTCACATGAAGCTTTTATTTCACTGTGATTGTGTTAGCATATAGAGACACTCTAACTTGATTGAAATGCAAAACTGAATGTATTTTCTAGAACCTTTGCCCTTACAGTGGTGTAATCCAGATGCTGTATTCTTCAACTGCGTTTCCTCAGCCTGTTGCAAAAAGAGTGCCACAAATGCAGGAGGCCCTGTGCCACAAGCACACTGCCTGTTCTATTCTCTTTCATAAAAATCCATCTTCCCTAAAACTTCAGAAACTTTAAGTGTATCCAACAGGCAAAGTAATCTATCTTCAAGGTGTCCCTGTTGCAGAACTGTAATTGAGAAAAAAAAAATATAATCTGTTGAGTACAGTGCTGAGAACCATTTCTTTGTAGATGAAATTCAGTGCTTCTCACATCATCAGAACACCTTTTGTTAGGGGATTTTTTCTGCTCTGTAACTCTTCTGGAGTTGAAGGTTCTGCGGCAGCTTCAGAGCCTTAGTGTGTTTCTAAAAGCTGATAGCCATGCATGATATAGTACTATAGTTGTGTGTTGATGGGCCAAGGGTTTTGATAATCAGTAGGGGATTTTTGTCCAAGAGGAATTGTGCTTTTGTAGAAAGCGTAAAAAAAACCTTTGTGGTCTTGTCTGTCATTTTCACCTTGGAGGATCTTGCTTAAGGGCAGTTCAGCATACTTAGCTTTCACACCAGTGACCTGTGAGGTGTCCCTCATCTCTTACTAACAGTTCCTTACCTGGGAAGTTCCTTTCAGCTCACATGAGTGGACTTAAAGTCCATGGGAGTGAAACTCTTTTAGCTTTCAGCTGTCTGAATTGTACCAAAGTTAGCAGGGTTAAAACTAGAGCAGGAGCTACGAATTATGAAGCTGGTAATACCAGCATGGTCAAATGTACCAATCATAAAACAGTAAAATTTCACTACTCAAATGAAAGCTTGCTGCTATACTGCACCAATTCCTTTATTTTGCATGCTCAGTGGAAGATTCAAGAAATGTCTCTTTTTCAGGGGATGATTTAGTTCATTCACACCATAGCCATAGGCAAAATTCCTCAGCACACTATATTTTGCTGTGAGAGTATTCATGTTCTGAAGTCAAGTTCAAATGTTTAGTCACTTCAGCTATTTGAACAAACCAACTGGTTAACATTTCAAGTCAGTTTTTAACAAAGTCCATTTTATATACAGAAAGTGCTCCTAGCTAATTCTTGAGTTTACTCTGCTAGGTCAACCACACTTAACTCTTGAATACCTGAGGAGAAGGTGCAGTAATATGAAAGTATAGTAAAAACACATTATTATATTCACCTAAGCAAATTAACTGTAGAGAAGACCCTGCGTTAGCAGAGTAACCAAGGAATTTAAGGCAATTTTGTAATGCAAAGCTGTAGTAGTACTAAGATGTTCCAAACCTTGCCAGCACAGAGTAAGAAGACAGCAGCTCGCTCTTCTGTCTGGGGGAAGAAATAACTCCTGTCTCCCACTATTGATACTCTGTCCTGAGTGCAGGGACAGGATCCTCACCAGTACAGTTATATGATGAGGCCCGTCTCTCATGCAGGAGCGACATATCAGCTCCTATCTTAGTAAGGATGGCTGCAAAGCAGAGAAGGGCTGAACTTTCAGATTCCTGTGGTTCTGTGGCTTCTTATGTGGGGCCTCACTCTCACAAATTTGAGATTAGTTTATTGTAAAGAACAGAAACAGGGAATCAAAAATTTTAATTCTATCAAAATGAAAACCTTGCTTCAGAAATGTAGAGCTAGTTTGACTTGGTACATAGGAGTGTTCCCTCCTACTCTCTGTTATTAAAAGAGGCACTGGGGAGCATGGATTAAATTATTAACTTAAATCAACTAATTACATTAAAGCAGTAAGTTGAAAATTATTCAGATTTGCTTTATAATATCATGAAGGAATATTCCTTGCACAGCTTCATACATAAAGTAGAAAAGACTTACTTAATGGGACTTGACCACAGGAATTGTGCAGAGAATCAGAGACAGAAATAGTGGCCAGAAACAAATGATACTTCAAAGTGAAACAGTATTCGCTGACAGTTCTGCCAAATTTGTTGATTTTTTTTTAAGCACTGAACGATACTTTGTTTTAATGGTAGTAACCTGCCCAAGCTAGCAGGTTACATGACACTGAAGTCATGTTTTGATTAACATCAAGATTCCTACATATCTAAATCAATTCATTATGCAAAGGTACAAGAGCCAAAAAAAAATAATATTCAGAATGAATGATGTTTGGTCATCCATTCTGCAGTGAGGCTGGAAACACAAATGAAAGCAGTGCCCTTTATCAGATATTATCAGATCTGTCTTTGTCAGTCCAGAAAAAACATATTTTTAGCATTTCCAGGTTCCTGTGCTTTATCAGATATCTCATTTTTGGCATCATGTGATTCTAGGAAATCGTCTCATTTGGAAGAAAAAAATAAATGCTCTTTCGTATTTAGGATTGCCAAAAAAACTTTTAAAGTGGACTGTCATAGAGGCTATGAAGCCAAAAGATAAAGAACATGAACACAACATTTATTATTTTTTAAAATAACTTAATTTTGAAAACAATTTCTTGATTTATCTTAGAGATTTGACTCACACCTTTTTTATTTAACACTCACTGCTGGCAGGAGTAGAGTTAATTTTTCAGTGATTCTTCTGATTTCTGCAGTTCAATAACTTGAACATCATTTTGTCTGCATGGATCTCCTTCTTCTTGTCTGGGATAGCATTGAAGTAAGTGAGAGTGTTGCAAATAACTCCAGAATAGATCTTAACAAAAATATCTTTGGCAAATCTAATCTTTCAGACTGTTTCAGACTGGGCCTATTGTGCATCATGGTTAAATTATTGTTAGTCTTTTATTCCCTCTCTAAAAATATAGCAGCAGTATAAAAGTCTTTTTGATGTCTAGGATAGTGTATGTCATCACAGGAAAACTAAGGAGGTCTTCTAAGCTGATTAAATAAAACCAACAAGAGTAACAGGAGGGAAGGGAGGAGGGAAAACATTTCTTGCCTGATCTGAGCTGTTTGCAAAAGCTGCAGCAATTCTTAATCAGTTAAGGATTGAAGTTTCCCTGGTGGACTGATGACCTTTGATGTGATAATTGCTGGTTTTCCTGAAACTCCCAAAAGAGAGCATGTATAGTAGGGTTAGAAGAAAAAGGGATAAATATTAATGAAGCATTGGATTTTCATTCAAAACCAGCAGGAGCCAAGCAGTTAAATGCTCCTTTTCATCCCATGAGGCAGGATAGAAACCAAGATTCCTATAATATTTGCCACACAACTTACAAACCTTAATCTCTGAGCAGTTTTACAGTGTGTCATACATTTCTATGGGTAAGAGCTTATTCTGTTGTTGAAAAGATTATTAAGTCTGTTAGCTTTTTCTTCTTTTGAAATTGTCGTATAAAATTCGAATTTTTTTTAAGTATTAAGTTTTTACTTCCAGTGTTAACACACGCATAAATATTAATTTTCCACAATGGTGACCTTAGAAGTTTTATTCTTCAGGGCAGGCTGGTTAAATGCCCCAGGATAGGAAAATGGTAGAAGAATTGTCCTTCTTTTGTTGTGATCTGCATGAAAGTTTTTATTCTTTACCTGAATCCAAGTGGATCCTAAGTTACTATTTTTCAACATCCACTTGCACAGTTCAGTGTCATCTGCTTGATCATAGAAAATAACAGGTAAATGTGCTATAGCTAGCATGCAGTGTGCTTGCTCTCTCATGAGGTGGGTGAAAAGTGTTTGCAGAGAAAAAAGAGGTAGAATTGCTCATGACTTAACACACACAACTTTTTCTGGTTTGGTTTTGTTGTTGTTGTTTTTGGGGGCTTTTTTGTAATAGAGACACAAGTGGTTTTTTTTATCTGGTGAAATTACTTTCTTCTGTAGTTAGCCATTGCCTTAGTTAGTAGGTGGAAAGTTACTTAGAATTTTCCAAAAGGCTTACCATCTCCAGTTTGTCATGGCTTGGAAAAGATTACGTATTAGCCTTTTTTCTAGCATGTCAATCATATTGTAGTGTTATCTTGAAGTATTTTAAAGACAAATAAAATTGAGATTTTCGTACTTGTTAGCTGTGTGACTGCAAAGGCATTTTTGTATTGAAGAAATGTCTTTGTTATGACAGCCATCATATCTGACCTGCTCCCTAGGTCAAAAAAGATGAAGGGCTCTTGGTCTTAGAGAAGAAACTCATTTTGGCACAGGACTGGCCCTGCTTTCATATGCATACACTTACTGCCAACCTAGCAACATACACATTCTCTCCAAAAGATTAATACAGCATCCAATGAGACATACTGTTTCTCTGGAAAACATCCTTGCAAAGCTGGCTGAAATGGGAGGTTAAATATCAAAGGGCTAACACAAAGAAAGGGACTGATCAAACAACCAGACTATTCTGTGATTTACATAGGTTGTTTTGCTGATGATTAGGTAAAGAAAAACCTGCTGAGATGAAGAGTAAGCAATTACATATTGAGGAAACTCTCAGACTTATTACCTTATTAGTGGTATTCATAGAGAGACCATCCACAGGCCGATCCCTTGCTAATTCCTCATAGCCAACAGCTTTGTTGTGCTTACTTTATGTGATTTTCTTGGAGGAATGGAAAAGGCAGGAAATACTCACTAAATACATAACCACCAAACATCAGAGAAAAAATGAAGAATTCAGGAAATATTGGCAAATAAAGAAGGTTTACTAATGCCTGTATCTCATCTTCAGCTGTCAATGCTATTCCTAGAAGGCTCGTTAATAAAAAAAAATAAGAATAAGAAGAATCACAACCACTGGTTAGTGCAAAACACAATAAATCCCAGATTGAGAGGGAGATACTTCATTGTGAGCACAGATGACAAGAGAGTAATAGTTGACTGTGGAAGTAGAGAAAACTTTGATCACTAGACTATAAATGTTTTACTGAAGTTTTGATGTCTTACATGTATAGAAAAGAAAATGGGAAATGATACTTCACAAGCATTTTCACTAGAATAGCCATGCCTTGTTCTTCCCAACTGCAATATGGCTTCCTTTCTGGTGAGGAACCTTGTCTCTATACTGACTGTCATTTTAAGCTCCTTTCCTGCTCCAGGACAGGGGACAAATGCTTAGGAAAAATTAGGTTCAGATGCCAGTTGATATTGTTAGATAGATTCAAACACAATAGTGGATGAAACAGGACATCTTACCTGTATCTGCCACTAAGGAACCAAAACAACAACAGATGGTGCCAGCAAGGCTTGTCGCTTAAGGCACAAGCATGTTGTGAGGACTTTTCTTTGTGACAACACATAGTCTTGGGACCTGTGAACAAAGTGTCAATACCAATAACCTGGCTATAGGATCAGTAGTTCATTTACTGGCATAACTGTGCTAACTTACAGTCGTTCAAGATGTGCTGCACTTGCTGGAAAAGGTAACATACTCAGTTAACAGATGATGCATCTGCTGTAATAGTCCACAACACAGCAGCAAGCATATTTTAGTCCTCACTGTTATTTTCATTACTAAAGTCTGAATGCCCTGCAGATTATGCAATTTAAATGCCCTTTGTCTTCAAAGAGAGAAAAGACATGGTGTTGAGAATTTAAGTGTAGAATGTCTGATGACTGCATATTTATATATGGCAGAGAACCAATAAAGATGAAGATTGTAAAATAAACCTGTCTGAAAATTTTGTATTACTAGATAGGCAAGTATTAGTAAATCTTTTCAAGTTCCCTTACTTATCTCCAAAGGTAACTCACATCATTAACCCTGGCCAGGAACTAAGCACTACACAGCTGCTTGCTTGCTCCCCAGCTTGCAGGATGGGGGATCCAAAAAGTAAAACTGAGAAAATTTGTGGGTTGAGATAAAGATAGTTAGTGAGTTGATAAAGGAAGATAATAATGCTACTAACAACAATGATAATAATAGAATTGGAATACACAAGTGGTGGAATTACTCACCACACTATGACCAATGTCCAGCCAGTTTCCAAGCAGCACCCTCCGGCCATCTTTCTGCCCAGTTTATATACTGAGTGTGGTGCCACATGTTATGGAATATCCCTTTGGTCAGTTTGGGTCAGCTGTTCAGGCTGTGTCCCCTCCCAATTTCTTACACCACTCCAGCCTTCTCACTGTCAGGGGAGGAGAAGCTGAAAAGCCCTTGACTTAGTATAAACACTACTTAGCAACAACTGAAAACATCAGTGTGCTATCTACCTTATTCTGGTGCTCAATCCAAAACACAACACTACCAGCTACTAAGAAGAAAATTAACTCTATCCCAGATGAAAACCAGGACACTCAGTCTGTCTTACATTCCTACAGTTTAGAGGAGTAAGTGGAACAATGTTGTGACTTTTAAAGTTAACCCAAATGTGGCATTGTCAGCTTATCATTTCTCTTAATAATTTCTGAATACTGTGTGATCTGTTTACAAGTAAAGAGATTAATTAAATGTAAGGCAGTATTAGCTCATATGCAATGTTGATGAATGGAAACAAATTCAGAAATACATCTTCAAGGAGTCTTACCTGGGTGATCATTAAAGATTCAAGTTCATGGTCCAGTCTAGCTTGGCATGTCATCATCCATAATGAATTACAGAATGGTGTTTGTTTTGCAAACTCCTGGTATAACATCCCCAGTAGTAATATCACTGGATTTTAGGGGAGGCCTTGTACTTACAACTCCTGTCATTTAACATCATAGGGATTTATAATCTGAACTATGTCTTTCATTAAAGGTAGAGATGGCCAGAGGATGTCAGTTTAGTTTCCAAGGATTCAGGTTTTTTCATTTCACACTGCAAATAAAACAAAAACCTTCCAGTGTTTTTTGGTTTTTTCTTTCCCCAGCATGAAATGGTATTGAAATTTATTTTCAGGTTGAAAAGTTAAGGATTTCCATCTAAGCCTCACATCTGGGAGTAAGCAGAGAGCTTAGTCTGGACTTGGAGTAGTCAAGCTGATCCTTCTTTGTTTTAGTTTCAATGCTATTTCATTTATACCAGTGATAATCAATTAGGTAATTCTTTGCATGAAAGACATTATGTAAGAAAACATGAAAAGATGCTGGAAGTGTTATATTCCATATACCGTTTACAAACAGAGAGAATGACAGACTAAAAATTTGTCTAAAAGTCCTGTTCAACAGGGTATTTCCATAACAGATGGCATACAGAGTAGTTTTTCAAGCCTTAGGCAGGTATTAGATGCTAACTTGTGACATTCATCACACTGTCTAGGAGATCCATCTGATTCACACCAGTCAGTCAGCTGCCTTGGTTTTAAGCAATTTCATGCTAAAAAGAAAATATATTAGCAATAGATATTTGCTCTTTGGTTATGGTTATTTGCTTCCTAAAATTGCTTTCCAACTGTGTCCTCACCTGTAGGCTAAATCCTGTATCATTCGTTTGTTGACAGAGGATATATATTTTGCATAGATGCTGTACTAAATGTTAAACCATAGAAGATAGGATAAGTTATAATAAATAAGCCCCTCTTTATCATGCTGGTAAAGGTGATGATTTATGACATTCTACTGTGTCACAATTTTTGCTTCTTCTTGTCTATTCCGTTTCCTACACAGCAGCTGTGGTTTTATCCGTAACAATTTCCTGGTGAGATGTATTTGCCCCTTACAACTTTAAGAGCAATTTTCCTACAGTTACATGCAATGGTTTTGATTCTCATTCAGCTGGATCGCTACTTACTCTGTCACTTAAAACTGATGCTGTTGCTGCCTATGTGTGTCACGGCCATCAGGCACATCTGGCTCAGCCAGCCCCTGCCCCCTCCAGGGCCTTCACTTCCCTGCCTATGGTCCAGACCCCATTTCAGCTCCCTGGTCCCCCCCAGCGTTGCCCGGCATTTTCCAGCCTGGCCTGGGCCTGCCCTCATCCCCAGGGAGTTGCCCAATGTGTGGGGCTGTGGCTGTCCCTGTGCCCTGCTGCTGACTGGGGCATAGGGTGGGACAGGCTGCCAGATCCTACCTGGCTGCTACCGTCTGTGGCTGACAGGACCTGTGTCCTGAAAACATGCTTCTAGGTGTTACTGGAAACACAGGAGGATTTCATTTGCAGATACATAAAAATTACATTAGCAGGTGTAGGAAACAGATGCCAATGCTCAGACATTTCGCTGTATCTCTTTCCCAGCTCTATTCCGTGGAAAGTGGAATATGTAACTCAATATTGTAATAAAGACATAGTTTTGATAAATAAAGTCATGCAAAGATATGTGCAAGAGTTTTACAAATCACTACAAGGTTAAGACAAATGCCTCTGACAGGAGTCAACAGAGCCTTTTAAATGTGGGAGATAATGAAACAAGCCACTGCCATATGATACTTTAGCACGATGTATTTTTCATTTCAGATCCCTTCTCCCTCTTCATACCCTGAAATGTTTGATATATTTTTGGCCAGATTTAAACATGTCCATTATCTAAACATATTTTACCAGTTAGGGAAAAGGTAAGCTTCTAGGAGCTTTCAATAAAATGAAAAAACAAGAAGGTGGGGTTAATGCAAGCTGGTGACTGAGAAGTGGGTTATGCTCTGTCCTGTGGGGGTGCCATGATCCACACATCCTGAAGGTCAAGGGAGGGGATTTAAGATACGTTGTCTGCTTGAAACCACCCTTTTAAGGGAGGTACTAGAGAGAGCCAAGAATTTTATAAAAGCACATTATAATTTGAAAAAAAGAACAGAGAGATGGGCAGGTCTTTTGCACTATCTGTTTAACACCATCACCATCATAAGTGTTTTTCCCAAACAGTGTTGATGCTTTTGTTTAGATGAAATTACAGTTTCCAGATACGCATCAGGACACTAAACATGAATATTTTCAGTCTGGATGTTTTTCTGTATTAATGTACATTGTTGAAATCTTCTGCCACAAAGGAAGATGTTTGAGCAGAAAACAGCAATTACGTCACAATCTCCTTGTAGTCTTTTTCTGAAACTTCTGTCCCAGAGGCATTGTTTGCTCTTCACTGAAAGCCATGGAAAGCACCTTTAATTTTGGAAGGACGTTATTAGGAGCCTGTGTTAGTCTAAGAAACCTATGACCCTCAGTCTCAGATTATTATTAAGAGCTTATGATCAGAGCTGCCTACATGAGTAACCCTTACTATTTGGAAGGATTCTGCGGAAACAAATGCAAGTTAATAGCCTCATTTCTAGTGGAGAAAAACTCTGGGAAACACATTAATCATTGTGAAGTTAACAGACCATATTGATATCTCAAGAATAATAAATTTTGATAACTGTTAAGATATTGAAAAATAAAAAGGATTTGTCAGATTTAATACATACAGGGCTGGTTATGGTTTGCCTTCTTTTCCAGGAGATTTTTCCTATAAAAACTGCTTTATTGTGGTTATAAACCTTCCGTCAAAATTTCATAAATGAAATGTAGAAATAAACATATTTTGCACATGCAACGCCATTGTAAACAGAGGCTTTGGAAAATTATCGTGATTCACCATCTGCAGCCCTGTGCTTAGAGTTTTCAAGTCTTCTAAGAAACAAACAAGCAGCCTTAATGATATTTTCAGGAACAATTGGAACTTAACTCTGTGAAAAATTTGAATTTCCATATTTTAAAGTAGTAACTGTTTCAGATGTTGAGACAGAGGATGTAACATTTGAGCTGCCTTCACTTAGACTTTAAAATCAGTCATATGGGACAGAAGTGGCCCCTCTGGAAAACTATTCATTTAACTCAATAAATTACTCATTTTTGCTTGTTTATTTTAAAGGACAACATACACAGGAATGTATTCATGGCAGATGAATTAGCTCCTATATTATGAGTGTGCAGTGTTGTTAGTGTGAAACATTTACACCACTCAGCTCATCAGAAACCAGTGAGATCATTTGTTTTGTTCCAGCTGTGCTCTTTACATTTACATGGGACTGGAACACAGGGTATTTCAAATCTCTCTTTTCTCATAATAAAGTTGGACTTTTTTCTAAGTGCCTACTGCTTTCACTTTTTTATTAATGAGACAAACAAAAAAGATTCTAAATCAGTTTTCATTTCTGTTGACACAATGACAACTGAAATAATTGGAAGACATGTCCCCAGTTCAAAGGATGTTGGGTAAGGCCTGAAATTTTGGCTAATTCTCTTGACTGGTGAACAAAATTTAGTCTTTAACATTGAAGAATCTTAAACAGGAGGACAAGTATCAGGGATTTCTTGTAAGCTGTGTACAGTGATGAAATGACAGATGCATTGACAGATGCAGACATTGCTCCATGAGGCTACTATATACCAAATTCTAGGACTGACTAAAATAATATGTCCAGATCTAGGTTGTCAATATGGGAAAGGCATCAGTAAACTGGAATGTGTTCAGCAGATGGCCATCAAGATGGTTGGGGATTGGAGTTCTTGTCCTGTGTGAGGAAGCTATGGGAGCAGGGTTGTTCAGCCTGGAGCAAAGAGAGATTTCAGGTGATCTAACAGTAGCCCCACAGTGCCTAGAGAGAGGTCATTGAGAAGATGGAGCCTCATTCTTTACAGTCATGCATGGTAGGAGGACAAGATAAGAGACAATGGACATGAAATATAAATTCCAATTGGATATAAGGAATAACAAATTCACTCTCAGAACAGTCAGGCAGTGGAACAGGGCCCCAAAGCATTTGAGCAGTGTCCACCCTTGCGGTTTTCAAACCTTACTTGGTAAAACCCTGAGCAGCCTGGTATGACCTCACAGCTGAGCCTGCTAAAGACAGAGAACTGGATTCTCTGTATGTTGGTCTAAACGTTTCTGAATTGGGTCATTGACACAGTTTATGAGACACCTTTCATATAAGAACGGCTCATGTACATTTAGGGGGAAAAAACCCAACCATCTAGTAAAGCAAGCATTGATGGTTTCCCCACAATAATCACTGTAACCTGGGATGCCTCCCAAAATCCTTCCTACACAAAATGAAGAAAAACACTACAGTACTGTCTTTTGCCTTTCTATCTCATCTCAATTTTCTGAGAGTGATTTCCTATATGGCCTGTTCTTTGCCATTCCTGATCCATGCTGTATTATTCAGAAGTTTCTACCTAATGATTACCAATTTCTATTCCTGTCTTTCCTTCTTTGTGCATAATGCACAGTCAGGTGCTGCAACATAAGGTTGACTGCCTGCTCTGTTACTGCTAGAGAAAATAATTAGTTATGTGCTGTGTCAAGCATCTTAGAATCTTGGCTCATAAGCAGGCTTAAAATTAACTATATATGAAGATTATTTATATATATATATATATATAAAATGTATAAATGTGGTATAAAATAATGTGTCTTCATTGCTAAATAGGAACTTTGCTTGGTAAGAAGTGCTTTGGAAATAAAAAAAAATGTTTGCCTCAATGTATTCAGCTTCATCTTTCATGCTTTAAAAATGCTCTCTCATCTACAGAAGCCAGTGCTGTGAAATTGAAATACCTGTATGTGCACTTGAAAGATGAAGAAAGTGTTTCTGCAGGCATTTTCACTTGGAAAATGAAGGTGCATTTATATGTGCTACCCTTTCAAAATGTTTTCTGAGATAAAGTTATTCACAGGATAATTTCAGTGAGTCATTCTTGAGTCTTTTAGATCTCAGACTGAGGGTTATTTTCAAGCAGCTCTTCAAGAATGGATTTTCAAATTTCAGACTGGTATTCCTGACAGAGAAGCTGTATATGATATATTCTGTCCTTGAACAAGCAAATGTGACTCTAATTTCAGGCTTTTTTGATAGAACTACTAATTTTTGAGTGAAATTCAGTATTCAAATGCTTTGTACATTTTGGTCTTCCCTCATATGCCACTAATGCTTAGGGTTTTTTCTGAAATTATACCAAAGAGCTTAAAACATCCTTGCACCAGGAATGTATTGAAGAGCCTGAAGGTGGTTGTTTTAAGCAGCTGAGCAGTCCTGTTGAATCCAACAGAGGTATTTAGTTTGCACAGCAAAACATGTATCAGGGTCTAAGTAAGTCTTGGACACCTGATCTGGCAGTAAAATCCATCAATTGTACTCCTTGCTCATATTTGCTCTCGTTCCTGTACAAAAGTGTTTTCACTTGACAGAACATGGCCATGTGAAGATGATTTTCAGTTTCCCCGTGACGGATCAGTCACAGGTCACTCTGTGAGTCCCCCAGAAATGTACACAGGGAGGGGATTGCCAGAGTGAGTGTGGAGAGAGGGAGTGTGGGACAGTGAGGTGATGGGACGTGAGGGGACTGGAAGGATCACTGTGATAGCAGACACAAGTCCTCCCGTTCCTGGGCTGGGGCTTTACCTTGTGCCCCACCAGGTAACATAGCTTGGGGAACACCATCAGGGGCTTCCTGATTGCAAAGACAATTAAAAGTAAGATTGATGGCAGGGTGGTTATCTTCTCAGCAGTGCCTCAAGTCAGTGCAACTCCCTTCCTGACTAGTCTTTATGGAAAAGGATATGAAGAATCTGTTTTTTTTGTAACAGATTGTTTTGTTTGGTCTGACTGTTTACTGTTACTAGTAGGCTTCTTTATACTACAGGTTTGTCAGGAAAGAACTTATTTGAAAACATATCTCTTGGTCTGTCAAGGAGCTTTTACATTTAAATCAGTGAAGGTAGAATTTGTACTGTGCTGGGACTGGAAAAACTGCCTGACAAAAAGCAGTAGCCTACCAAGAGAGATTGTGCTTTACAAACAGCACTCAGGACCTGATTCATCAAGTCTATCTTGGTAGTCCTCTTTCAGTTTGAACTTACTGAAAATAAAACTCATTTGAATATAATGGGATTATTTAAAAAAAAAATCAGTCTTGGAGTTCAGACCTGAAAGTGAAAGAAAAGTCAACAGACCTCACAACATGCAATCTGTAATGAACCTACATTCACATGAGCACACTCAGTGTATTTAAGCACACAAAGTGCTGATGCTACAACTAAGTTCACTTTCTGCACTGTAGTATTAGAGTAAGTTTTCAAAAAGCACTTAGAGGAACTGCCTGACTCACCTGGTTATCCAGGGGATGATAGTCCTATGGTGTTCCTGAGCAGTCAGTCCTTTAGCATTCCAGCTAAAAGTACATTTGAGTACCTCTCCTAGAAATACATATGATGCTATCTATTTGCATACATGCAGTTACGTAGATTCATATTGACATTTCCTCACCCTTCAGTCCTTACGTAGACCCCTCTGGTTCCCATGAGTGTGTATTGCTTCCCCTGTGTGGTCAGCAAGGAGAGTGGTCAAAGCAGCCATGCATTAGGCTCAGTTTCCACTCAAGACCACCCACCTGCATGATGGCACAATCTACCCTAACCTCTCCCATTGACACCAGAGGTGTGTACTTTGCCATGAGGAAATGGCCGTGTTCTCTGTCTTCTCAAAGACATAGGTAGATCCTTAAATACTCTGTCCTAAAGATGCTGTATTTGTAATCAAATTAATCATGTCTATTTATTTAGGGGAAAAAAGTGTTTACAAGACCAAAAATCAAAAATCCATCTTTCAAAGAGAGTTTCAGACATCTGAGGGGAAGTAAAATATCTAGACAGTAAGCTTTTAAAATTAAGAGTTTTCTATCTAAAGAAGATATGGAAAGCTATGCTCTTGCAGTTTCTGAAGAGGGTAGACTTAAATAGGAATTTAAAGAAATGTGCAAACTAAATTGCTGTTTATAACTTCTGCGATATGATCTCCCAATGCAACACTACTTACTGAATCACTGAATTGTCAGTGTGTTATTGTATGGTATATCTTCTTAGTGCCCCACACTGCTGAAGTAGGCAGGAGTATAGCAAAGATATGTGATTTTAAAATGGAACTTTAAAATTACCTGAGATTCCTTCATACATAGAATTTACTCTTTATATTTGAAAAATACTTGGAAGTCTTTTAGTTATTATATTATCTCGAGCTGGAAAGTCACTTTCTTTAAAGATAAAAAAATCTGATATCAGGAGCCTGCTTGGAGCCTAGCACACATCTAATTATCTCTCGGTCTTAATTATTTAGCAAGTGCTAATAAACTGCACATATCATGACACTCATGTTTAATAAGCATATAAATTTAATTGATTTTTTTGCCTCTCTTTGAAGACTAACAGACATGGAATTCAATCACAAGGCAATGGCATTATAACCTCCAGTATAACATCAGGTTTTAATAAGCCTCCTGTTTGCTGCACACATGTGCTTAAGACTGCCTGGAAACCAAATCAGTAGAAAAAAGGGATTACTTTAGATTACTTTGAAATGTGCATTGTTTGAAATGGCCTCTGGTGACCAGCTTTCATGAATGGCTGATTTTACTTGTGGGGCACGTCATCTGGCTCAATTATATGAGGCTCTTTTGTATGACAAGTGCACTTCTTGGCTGTGTTGAAATATGAAATGCTAAAATAAAATAAATCAAATGGTGGGAAATACATTTAAGTAACTTTATATTATTAGAAGTTTGTAACTTAGCAGAAGACATTCTTCTTACTGAAAAATATGTGGGAATTTTCTTTTAAAACTTTCACAGATTTGAGGTTAATATAAAAACATTAATTTTAATTTTCTTTAATGTTCTGTTCAGCTATATTAACAGCATTAAAATCAAAGACATATTTTTCTTTTCTGAAAGGCAGATAATTCCTTCTACAGTTACGCACTTTGAAAATGTTATTGGAGTTTGCTGTTTCACCCGAACAAATGAAATGGTGGAAACTTCTACCTACTAAGAATATCCCTTAACCTGTACAAGGTTATAAAAGTGGGTTAACAAGTGTGCATTATACTTTCAAGTCACTGCAAGCTTTTTCCTTTCCTGTCTGTAACTGTTTGCAAAATTACAATGTAAAAACGTAATATAAGGTTATAATTCTCCCTACCTGCAATTACTTTAAATTATAGTTACTTTAAATTAACCTAGCCTGAGGCACTGAGGATACATCATTAGAATGCACAGATTACATTTGAAAGGGGAGCAGATAGCTGATTGATTAGTAAAGTGTGTTGGAAATCCAATAGATAAGGATTAGATGAAACCCAGATAGGAACTACATTCTTGTGTTCACTGTAAATCCTATACTTTACAACCTAGATTAGGGGATTAACCTTTAAAAAGAAATGGTAGGTCTGGCTTTTTCCTGACTTCTGCTCTACTGTAAATATGTTTCCCATGGCTGCAGTCTCAATATTCCCACAGGAAGCTGACCTGCAGATTTACGCGGTTGTGCTTGGTAGTCTGAAGTTGCAGCATTAGCCTTTTTTAAATACAAGATAGAAGAGTAAGATGTGAGAAGAGCATTAAGATTACTAAACTTAAAACAGTCACCTGTCAACAGCTTTTTCCACTGAAGTGCTTCACTGTATTAGTGAAAGTGAGAGTTGTTGTTGTTGTAGTGTGTCACAACCCTCTAGTTGTCAAGGCAATGTGACTTAAGGGAGAGATTTAAGACCTCTGAACTGCTGGGCTGCTGTGGTGCAGATCAACATCTTGCCTCCCTGACCTTTTATTACATAGTTTTAATCTGTCTGCACAATCTTCATGCAATTACTAATCTCATGAAGTTACTCATTTTGTTGGGTCTCTAACCACACACCTGTTACGATTCATAGCATAGACTATGTGAGAGTTTACATGGTTCCATCCACCCTTTGACGTAAACATCAAAGATTCACAGAAGCTGTATATTTGTGGCTGAGAAAACCTCTTTCACTCTCTTTCACCTTGGAGTTTCCATGTATGCAAAATATTCTCGAGTACAGCAGCATTGCCAGGTGGACACATTTCAGTATAAAGCAAAGAACTGAAAATGGTAGCTGTAAACCACTAATTCTGGCATTTGTAGGGTCACGGGTGGATGAAGCCACCTCCAGTTAACATGATGCCAATGACTGATTTCTTGCTCCACGGGCAGACTGGCAGGTTTTTGAAATTATAGTCACCAGGTGCCCACCCAGTGACCAATCTCCAGGGTCACTGGAAATCACAAAACACTGACAATAGCAGAATTCCAACCCTGAATTAAGAGAATTCTTCTAGTTGTCCTTTGCCTTTCTATTTTTCTTATGGAGTGCCTGATTTTAAGAAGGTCATATTCCTGTAAAAAGTGCTCATTAAAACCAAAACTGTCAAGTCAGCAGGTCATAGGTAAAATACATAGGAAGATGCTCTTCTGCTTGGGATGAGAAAGGAAAGCTCATTTTCTTCCAGTGATTGATATCTGAGGTTGTGTTTCTTTGAGAGGTTTTATCTGTTTATCAGAGAAGCTTGTAAGAAGAAATTTTACATTATCTTTTGCATAAAGGAAATGAGGCAACTTAACACTTGCACTGACAGGGCCTTCTGCTTCTTTTCCACGCCTTTAATGTATTTTTGTGCAAAGCTCTATGCACTTGTCAGAGAATCTAAAAAATGTCCTGAGTTGCACAACATCTGTGTTGGACTACATCTTAATTATATATGACTATGTCAATTTTTGGAGGCAAGGAAATCTAACTACAGAGGTAAGATCTGTGGGATACTGGATAGCAGTGAGGAACACAACACAAATTGCTGCTGCATTAGGAGTTTTTTGGGTTAGGATCCCTATAATACCTTACACTCTCAATTCATTGGGCACATTTATTGCTGTTATCTGGGGAACAGAAACCAGAATTCTCATTATTTTGTTTGCTAATCATACAAACTGCGGGTACTGACTGACACCCCTGAAGGCTGTGTTGCCTTGGCAGGATGTTTGGACTAGATGATCTCCAGAGGTCCCTTCCAACCCTAATGATTCCGTGATTCTATGAGTCTGTGATCCTTAAGCTCCACAATCACAGTCCACATTATTACTATTATTAACACTGTTTCCTTTACTGGAAGTAGCTGATATATTTTTACCCCTAAGGAAAGGCCAATAGAACAGTGGACCTTAACGTATTACTTTGGATATTGCAATATCCTCAGTGTTCTTGGTCAAAAGAAAACAGCAATGCTGTGGTATAGAGAAGACAAAGTTGTTTACCCTTTGTTGCCACTTGGTCATGAATTACTGGTGTGGGCATTGGATAGCACATGGTACTGGGGGTGGACGTATGTCCGATATCCTTACTCATTATTCCAACATTTGCTTTCAGATTCGCAAACAAGAAATTTGTTCTTGTAAGCCAGATTCCTTGGGTATATGGAAGCTGCATTTGTAGAATATTAAATATTAAGAAGTCCATATATCTTTAAAATCCGTTATGGAGTATTCTTGTGCATGGATACTCAGTGCCCTGTTTCATAAATGAAGTGTAGGAGTCTGGGCATATTTTTATTGGCCAAACACAAAATGTCATTTTAAGTGAAGAGAGTAAAAATGTGGACATGAAAACCAAGTGGAAAACGCTCTTCTTAGTTACTGCGTAATACTGTCGTAAGAGACGTAGAAATAAAGTCTTCATAGTTTTTATGCTATATCACACAAAGTGGCACTTGTAACCTCTCTTTGCAGTGCCCTGCCAATGTAATTGAAGTTTCATGAGTAATTAATTCTCCATGCCAACAAGTCCTTGAAATGCCCATTACAATACTAGCAGGATAGAAACAACTAAAGATTTGTGTTTTCTGATTTTATCCCTTGAAAGGTGGTTGTAAACTATGAATTTCTGCTCCTGGGGGGAAAAAATGACAGAAAGAAAAAATTATATTCAGATGACAAAAACTAGTTTCTGTGGATTCCTCTGGTTTCCTTTATTTACTGACTAGATTTCAGTTCTCATAGGTGGCTTCTGTAGGATACATATACTTCACATTTCACCAATAGCATTTGTTTACTTGGCTAGAGAAAAGCATTTTATAGTACTGTCTTTATTCCTGAAAAAAATTTAAGGTTGCTTCCCCATATAAATTTGAAAAGGTCCTTTTCAGAATTTCTCCTATTTTTGTCCATTTCTCAAGACAAATTGCAGTGTCTGCACTTACAGGCTACAAGCCGGTATCCAACACAAACTTTGCAGCCTTATCTTTCCAATCAAGCCTGTATTTTGACAGTTTTCTTCATTTCCTTCTAGGACGGGAAATAGACTGTAAAAGAACAAGTTGTCAAAAGTCACCTTTTAATAAAAATTTGCTGTATGCAAAGCTGAAATAGGAAAAACAAAATATGGCATTACTGTGCTCTTGTGCAAAAACCGTTCAATGAACCCTGAGTGATTAATTTTATATGTGTAGATCTGGCCTGATATTGTCCTTTATCCATCAATACAAAAAAAATAGAATTGGAAAAGAAATCTTCATATTGTTATTTCTAGAAAAGATTTGCCAAAGGTGGCTCTAACTTGCTACAGAAAAAGGATTTTTTTAAAAACTAAATAATATAGACCAGAGAGGGTAAAATGAAAAGTACTGGCTAATGTCAATTTAGATTAGTGCAAATTTTATTAGCACTGAGGTGTAATTGTCAGAAACTTGCCATTTCATACTGTGGGGGATTATTCAAACATTGGTGCCAATGTTTGCTCAACATAGTCCGGATGGCTGCACTTTCTGGGTCACCATTGTCTGGAAAAGTTTGCTGTATGGTACAACTGAGGTAAGAAACTAAACACTGCGTCTCACTTCACGTAGTCTTTTGTGCTTTGTGATGTGAGTCAAAGTTTCACTATTTAAAGATCAGACATTTAGAGACATTGTATTTCTGGGTTTGCACCAAGATCATGTGGTATCTGGTATCTGTCAGAAGAAGGCTGACTTCTCTGGTAACTCTGGTCTTCAGGGTTTTTGTCAGTTTTTGTGGGACTTAACAACAAATACATGGAAATTCAACTATTTTTAAGTCTGCCCAGACAAATTACAGACTTTCAGTTACTTAGCTGAATGTTGTGTAATCATTGAAGTAGCATTTAATGTTAAATGGTAATCCCCTGTATTGACTTTGCAGTGCTATAATGTTAGTGGAAGGCTGGAGTATTTGTTGGTGCAGAGACAATGAAAGACAAGATTTCTCTGCCACAGACGCTTGGATTTTCCTTTTAAAGGCATTCACACTCTTCTGGTGTAATTACAGCCTGCCAGAGTGAGGAGCATGAAACTGTTTAGCTTGCGAAGCTTAAAATAAAAGGTGTATGTGGAAACAAGAACACGATCCTTTTTCTAGCAGTCCAGCATCAAGTCCCATCCCCTCCCTCTCCTGTGGCTTCTCCCCCTGAAATTTAGAGCATCTTCCTATTAGCGCATTTTTAGGTGAGTGATGGGGCCCTTTTTATCTTCTATCTTGTTCTCATTACATTGTTTCTCTTTATTAATCTGTTTGTAGTTCATGTTGCATGTCTGAATATGAAGTCTCAGGTGTGGGTACACAGATCTCATGATTTATGCGCCATTATGTTAATTATATAAGGCGCACCCCAGTTCCCATGCAGTCTTCCCCTTGGGCAGACTTGCTGATTGTTCTTGGGCTTGGTGGTTTTGTGACATTTTTTTAATTGACCAATATCACCGTGCCTTATCCGTAGTCCCAGAACAGAACTAGAAGAAACGTATGTGGCAGGTCAATACCCTGAAGGGAACAGGCATGACTCCATGATTTCTTTCCCACCCCCTTCCTTTTTGCCCCCAGATATTTCCTCCCTTCCCTTGTGTTACAGGACAGCTTTGCAGAGCTTCAGTCAATAATGCCAAAAATGTTAAAGTGGCTACCCCTTCCTCCCCAAACCAATCAGTTATTTTCAGCCACAGGTTTAAATCTGCTGCATCAAAGCCAAGCCTCTGTGCTTGCAGCAGGTCTTACAAAAGCAAGGCTGTTTGACTGACAGACACAGAGTGAGGGTTCTGATAATGTACTGAGCCAAGTCTGGAAGCGGAGTATCGGGGATGAGGCTGTGGCAGAGGCACTGTGCATTATCGATGAGGCACTCAGGTCTGTCGTTGATTGACTGAGGGACGGTTATGCTCCTTCACAATGCTGGGTGAGATCGTATGGACTGTCACTTAATAGGAGCTTTCTTGTCAGTGGGAAGATGACTTCATGTAGTGATCCAGTGCAGATTTCAAATGAGAGCCATGCTCTCCCCTCTGCTTTTAAGGGTTTAGTCTGTCATGCAGGTTAGTTAAAATAGCGTAGGTGCCATACGCTGGAATTAACTCTTATTCTCAGAATCTCACTGTAAATCTGGCCATAAATGTTGGAAAAGTACCTGTATTTGGTGACATGAGCTGTTTGTCCTTTAGCAGACAAGGTGCTATCTAGCCCCTGAGTAGGTATGGTGTTAAATTAAGTAGGGGGGCTAGGGGAATGCAAATTTTCTTCTCTTTTCTTTCAGGACAGAGAAAGAAGCTATAACAAACAATTCTAGAAACTTTGAAGCACAGCCACAGTACAGAGGTCTCTGACTGACAAGCCTACTGCTTTCTCCTTCACAGGGCTCCTCCTACAGATGTTCTGAATACATCTGCATCCCGGCAATCTTTTACTGCACCCAGGTACTGAATATAGGGAACAAGCTGCATAAAAAGAAGCGTGGGGTGCAGGAGAAGGAGTGCTGTGAGGAGTATACCAGAAATCATGCCTGCACAATACAGGCAATGGCATGCCTTCAGGCAAAAATTTTTGAGAAAGCATAGTTGCAAAATGACCGAGTTTATTCTTAGAAAATGACAGAATAAAGCTCTTTTTCAACAATGTGGCTTATAATCATGTTAAATGGTATGTGTCAGGCTTGACTTCCCTAAGTGTCATCCTTTCACTGTATGACTGGAAGTTTATTTATTGCTTGAAATGAATTTCTTTTTCCTCCCAACAGGCTTGAAAACTAGAGCTCAGGCACTTCTGGATCAGTCTTTTCATTGAAATACTGGAACTACTATGAAGTCTGCTTGGTTTGCACTCATCTTTGCAGTGCTCAGTACTGAATTGCTAACAAGTCACTGTTCCACCATCAAGTCCCCACGGTTCAGAGGACGTGTGCAGCAGGAGCGAAAAAATATCAGACCAAATATCATCCTTGTACTCACAGATGATCAGGATGTGGAGCTAGGTGAGAAATAATCATTACTTGCTACTACATTTTGTCATATGTCTTATAATTTCCGCCAAGCAGAAAGTGCTTTAAATTCAGGGAAGCTGGTGGTCCTGGAACAATATCAGAGTCTGCGACAAGTTTGAAAAATGAGTTAACAAATATTATTTAATAGCATTCATCACATTTAGTTATAGACTTTAGGAAATACATGCTTATCAAAATCCACCACAAAAGCATTCAATAATACATGCATGGACATACAGGTAAAAAACTTGCATCAAAAGCCCTTTCTCACGTTATGGCTTTCTGTAACATTTAAAAATTTGAGCCTTACAAGGTCAACCTATCCCTCAGTGCTGCCTAGGTATCTCTGTCTTCATGTACTTGTCACAGTCATGTGTCATCTGACATGTTTATGCAGGCAGGCAAACAGGTCTGGTTTCAGGACATAATCTCAATATTTCTATGCATTATATGAAGAATTACATATTATTGACTATTTAAAATTCATCTGCTTTGAAGCTATGCTATATATATATATAAAATATGCTAGTTTTGCTTTCAGAAGTATACTAAATATCTGAGCACAACCTGGACATACTAGCCAGAAGTGATTTTCACATATTTTTCATAGGGTGGAAAAAGTTAAAACACTTGAATGGTGTTTCAGGAGGCCTTTGAATGCTTTACATTAAGTAAGTCAGAAAGATATTAATGGTAGTTATGCATATAGCTGATTTTTTGGTTCACTGCCCAAAATGAAAAATCAAGGAGAGAAAGAGGATCATTTTAGGCTACCCCCAAGCAAATATTTTTGGTTTGAGGGTGGGATGTGAGATCAAGAAGGTGAAAAAATGGCAAATGAATTTGCAATTAAATCCTGCATTCTTAGCTTTTTTTTTTTTTTTTGTAATGCAAGTCGTATTTTTACCGGAACTATAGTGAATTTCTAAACAACATGCCATATGACATTGAAAATTAAAATTGCTTTATTCCAGGAAACTTAGAATCAAAAATCACATACTACAACAGAAAGTTGTAGACAAAAAGTGGTCTGGATTTAAAGGCAATTTTTAGTTGATAGCATTTTTGTCTTCTCATGATGTAATAATAATTTCACAGCCCTGCAGGGTTCTGAGAACATAATTGCTGAACTGTATTTTGTGACTGCATGTTTTATGTAGCAGAGCTCCAAAACCAGTCCTTCAGATCTGAGCGCATCTTACCTTTCTTTTTTTCTCACTCTTTCAAATGTCTGCTCTGTTTAGCCAAGCTGCATAATGAGTAGCTGTTCCTAGCTCTATTTTTGGCCTAAAATACAGCTATTACAATAGGAATATGCTTCTTCTTGTTAGAGTAATTCTGAAAAATTCTGAAAAAGGGTCAAGCCATGTCTTCCTTTTCTGTAGTCTGAGAGATCTTACTTTCTCCAGGGCACTGGGGAAGATAGGTCAGCAGACACACATCTCTGAACAGTGTTACCAACTTGCTGTCTTCAGTCTTGCGAGGTTTGCAAGTGGTGAAAGAGGAGGAAGGATGTGGCAAGTCACTTTGTTCATGCTGGGAGCTCCTCTCTTTGAAAGCTGCTCTGAATGTTCTTGGGGCATTCTGGCTCTTATTAGCAGGCAGCTGAGCAATAGCCTGGGTGTGCATGCATTCTCACTGTGTTGAATGAAGACACAGGTTTCCGCTTTTCATAGATCATTTCACAGGAAACGGGATTCAGCCCCAAGACTTACTGTACTGCATTATTTGCACTTCTGATAATAAATCATTCTGCTTATTTGAAAAAAAAGGCAAACTGTTTTCCATGTGTGAATTTTTCCCTTGCACTTCACTGATTCCTGAGAAAAATCTTAATTTTCCCAAAGGTCAATAGGAAGTAACACTTTCTGCCACAAACAGAAAAAAACTTAGGCATTGGTATCCAAAAATCGCCACACTGAAAGTCTCTTAATATGGATTATTTGCTACCGTATTCCCAGCACAAACATTTCTAAAAGCTGTTCTAAATGAATGCCTTAACATAAAAGCATTTAAGGTATGTTACAGACTTCAATCAGGAAGAATTTGTCTCCAGAGCATGTATAAATACTGAACCAAAATACTCATCTGCCTGAATGCAAATGATATACAAAGATGTTATTCAGAGTAAAATCTGCAAGAGACAGGGAGCTTGCATTTGGTTACTTCTCCAAGCATAGGAGTATGCACATCTTCCTATCGATCTGCACCATACATCTGAGTTTTGCATGCTGAGTGCAAAGAAGTTCAGCAGAGATGCTGTCTCATTCCACTTATCAGACAAAACCCACAAATTGCTCCACAACTCCAGTCACTTCCTATCTATGCTAGAAGTGTGTCACAGGGGAAGTGTATCGGCTGGTGGATGGCTGCTTATGTGGTGTGAAGCAGCCTGGCCCACAGCTCTTGAAGAAACTCAGCAAGTACTTGGGCTCTAAAGCTGGGAAGTTACTTGTTAAATTGTGCCCCTGTGCACTTTCTTTCCCCCACCAAGATCCTGAGGATAGAGAAATAATTGCCCAATACTGAGGTAAATCAGCAACTTGATCAAGGCAAAGCACCACCTCCCAGAACCCAGAACTATTTCCATGATGGAGACAACATACTGAGGCTCTTAGGGCAGTGGCCCCATCTCCTATTTGAGTCAGGTCTGCACTCTGTTCAGTCCAACATTTTGCTCACTCTAATCTCTTCTCATGTCCTCCAGATTCTCTTTATCATTTGCACACCTTAGTATCTCAAAACATGAACCCCCATTCACTCTTAAAATATTCACTGTAAATAGTATCTTGCATAGTGTCAGAAAGAAATAAAAACTAATTAATATGTTGGTAATTCTGGTGTTTCTAACCCTTGTTTACAGCCTAATGCACCACCCAGGAAAATCTATATAAATCATCCACTGAGTAGAGCACTAGGTGAAGAGATCACAGCATCATCTAGATACATCACATCAGGCATAATTTGCCTGGTTTGCTTTCCATCTTCACTGGAACTAAAGCACTAAAAAACATAGGCTGAAAACATGGGGATATGAGAAAGTCCATTACTTTGCTGGGGCCTTGCATACAACTCACATGAAGACAAGGTGCTCCTAGCTATCCCTTTGTAGAGATGGCCACCTGTGATGAAAATCCATGGCAACTTTAAGACTTGATATGAAACCTTGATTACCAAACATATTTCTTGATGGAAGATAGACTAGGATATCTATCTCAGAATAGACTGAGAAATGGCACTGCATTTCTTTCCTGACAAAACTTACTATCTTCTGTGTCCAAAGTGGCCATTCCCAGTTATCTGGTTCCCCTCAGATGCTCCCACCAATCAGTCATGGAGCATGAGTGTCCTGCTGACAGACAGCGCATGAGTACATATGCCCTGAAGACTGGGGGCCAGATGGTAAAGAGCACAAGCTGTGAGAAGAACTACAGACTGCAAAGGATTATATCAGCAAGTTTTATCTCCTGCTAGTGTTTTGTTTTCCAAATAAGGAAGTTTCACCTGCTTTGAAGTGCCTATTCCAGAATTTCCAGAGGGACTAAATCTATTATCAGTGTCAGTAAGTGCTTACCTGGAGCTAAAAAGTTACTCATAAACAGCAGGTTTGCAGGAGCAGAGGGCTGACAAGCTGAAGGAATAAGGAAGTGCTCTAACAGCTACTAATTTATACTACATGGAGGCAGAAAAGCTCAGATCAGCTCTGCAATTACCATGCATTAGGATACCTGAATAGTGCACTTTCTGTTTGAGCATCACAAAGCACTTTACAGCAGAGTTCTCAGTCATAAACTGTGACTTTTCAAAAATGGAAGAGCTATGGCAAAAACAAAAACAAAACAAAACCAGAAAAAGTCAGCCTGGGTCAAAGATAAAGAAATAGAATGAGGACAGTCATTTGTCTTTTACTCAGCAACTTGGTGAAATGCTCCCACTTACATAAATGGAGACCTTTTGTGTTCAGGGACCTCTTAGTTACTCTCCTACTTCTCTATATCCCTAAGTACATGGGGTTCAGGAAAGCACAAATGTAGATGTTTTGCATTTGGAAAATAAGGGCTGTGAAAGGGGAAGAGTCTAAAAAGATGGTGACTTACATGCACAGTATTAAATGTATCCTTAAGGACATAGGCCCTGGCATTTCACAGTGAAATGCTGAAGAGCCTACTATTTCTCCCCCTTTTTAAACAAATTTTTTAATGCAAAAGATTTCATATTCATCACTGGCTCCTTAGCCCAAAAGCAAAACAGAGCATGCTTATCTTTGACTAGTAAGAGAATTTGTAGTATTTACTGCTTACATGTGAATTTGCACTTCATTGGGAGTTTTGTGGTTTTACAGCCATCAATTGCTTTAAAATATTTTTAAATTTGATTTTAAGGCAAAACAAACAATACCATCAAGAAAAAACTCTTTGTTATGTCAGTGGAATCAATGGGTTTAAATGTAAAAAAATGACTGTCAACTGTGCAAAATTAATTGTAAAACCAGAGAAAAAGAAAATAAAGTAAAATTCCAAAAACCTTTTTATTACTACTAAAATTGTGCAAGTATGACAATTGACCAATTTGTTTCCTGGGCACATACTGATATATCCACAGTTGACCCTCACCCTTCAATCTCTGCTCTGTTGAATAACAGAAAGAACAAACTTTGACAGCTGTCAGGAAATACTGACAGACCCTGTGTGGGGCTGCTCAGCCTTTCTGCAGTCAGAAATCTGCAAGCCCTGCCTCTCTCACCTTGCTGTTCACAAAGATAATGTCTTTGTTCTTTAAACAGTATTAGCACAATTTCTTAACAAAAGTTCTGTATTTTGCCAATGTTTTCGCATATATATTTCTCCCAAAAAACTGATTTTGAGCATGGTGCTTTAGTATCAGAGCTAGAAATGCTGATCCTGTGTCCACAGAAACTTTCCTTTAGAAAAACTGCCACCGAATTCTCTCTTTCTCCTCCCTCCATCTCTCACTCCCTCCTTTACCCCACTGCTCTCTCTCTTTCTCTCTCTCTCTTCAATCATCTGATAAAATAGAAAGAATATTAACATTTTCTTTGCCAATCTCAGCAGTCTACATATTTTACATGTATATTGACTAATAATTCAGTCTGTGAAACATACTGTTTTCCTACAGGCACATTTGAAGAACTAATGACGTATAAATCTGATACAGCTTTAACAGCTTTCTAGATTAGTCCATATTTTAACTTTGTTTTGAAGCCTGAGAAAAAAGAACTTATCCTATCCTGAATCCTGTAAAATATTTTTGGTGATACAATAAAAATCTGATCTTTTCTCTTAAAATTACCCAACCTACAGAGTAACACACATTAATTTTAAAATGCAAACTAATCATTGATACTTTACTTTTAATAGCATTGTAACAGCCAATATATTCAAAAACTTTTTTGCAACACAGTGATGATCAGTACCTCTTTTTTCAGGGTCATTGCAAGTGATGAATAAAACCAGAAGGATTATGGAGAATGGAGGAGCCTCTTTTATCAATGCATTCGTAACAACCCCGATGTGCTGCCCATCGCGTTCCTCAATGCTGACTGGGAAATATGTGCACAACCACAACATATACACCAACAACGAAAACTGCTCTTCTCCCTCATGGCAAGCTACTCATGAGCCACGTACCTTCGCTGTGTATCTCAATAACACTGGGTATAGAACAGGTAAGAGGCAAATCAACAGTAGCTCTTCATTTAAAGTGAAGATGACATGTTCAACAATCGGTCTCAAATCACTGCCTAAAATGAAACTGCCTGGGTTGTGGCTGAGGTAGAGTTAATTTTCTTCCTAGTAGCTGGTATAGTCGGTATAATGTTGTGCTTTGGATTTAGCATGAGAATAATCTTGATCACTGAATCTTGATTCAGTATGTTCACTAAAATTTTTAGTTGTTGCTAAGTAGTATTTATACTAAATCAAGAATTTTACAGTTTGTCATGCCCTGCCAGCAAGAAGGCTGGAGAAGCACAAGAATTTGGGAGGGACACAGCTAGGGTAGCTGATCTGAAGCAACCAGACGGATACTCCAAACCATATAGCATCATTTTCAGTACGTAAACTGTGCGGAAGGCTGACCAGTGGCCACTGCTTGGAAACTGGATGGATATTGATAAATGAAGGGTGAAAAATTGTATTGTACATCACTTAGGGGTTTGGGAGTTTTTGTGAATTTATTTCTCTCTTTCTTGTTGTCTCCTTCTTCGTTGTCATTATTATTGTTATTATTATATTTTATTTCAATTAACTGTTCTTATCTCAATCCATGAGTTTTACCTACTTTCCTATTCTCCTCCACATCCAGCTGAGATGTGAGGTGGGAAGTAAGTGAGCAACTGAATCATACTTAGTTCCTGGCTGGGGTTAAATCACAACAGAAGCAATTATTGTCCTAAACTGGCTATGCAGAGCAGAGGTTGAATGTTATGAAGAGGGAGGGTAGTACTGCCTGCTAGTCCACATCTGCAGTAACAGCCAGGTAAAGAAACTCACTTGCAGTGAAGCAGCATACTTTCACATTTGGATGTCCCAGATGGGAAATAAGCTGCTTGGGCAGTTACACCTACTGTGAAAGAGGTGCATTTTAGTGGCATTGTGGGTCTGAACTGGCAGTTCCAGACATGATTATGGTTAGTATTATGGCCTGCTTGTGGACAGCTGCTAACAGTTATGGAAGAAGATGTCAGGGCCAGGCTGGGGACTGGTGCCAAAGACCTCACAGGAGTGGAGTGCCTGTCATGGAAGAGAAACAAGGTGAATGGTATAATTTAAACTTTGCCATGGGGCGATATTTCATTTACATTTTCTGAAAAGGAGTAGAAACATGCCTTTAAGAAGGATTGTTCTACTGTGCACCAATAAGATTTGATAGTTTTCTTGTAAATTCCTGGTGGTTTTCCGTAGTCAGGAGATCCCTTTCCTGTCTACAAAGAACTCTTCTTATTCCTCTCGTCTGTGCTTAGGCTTGATGTAAAACCCAATTCATTTCTGCATCACCTATCCCCTAAGATTCAATCTGTAGACACATTAGGCTCCAGCCTGACTTCCTTTTCACAAGGTACCGGAGTTGTGCAAGGTCATCAGAGTGCAATTTGTCCAGAAGTGTCATTCAGCTACAAAGACTCCCCTTTACAGGACCCAAGGAGGCACAGACTTTGGTGCCAACTGCCTTCGTTACAATGTAACTGGCAGCAAAGAGATTTGTTTCTATCAGCGGCTTAGGCACAAGAATGAATTGCTTTCAAAACATACAGCTTGTGAATGTCTCCATGCTGTCTACTCGTCCTAAATCTCTTAATGCTGCAATATCCAATGCCTCAAACTTATCTGCCTGTTTGCCATCTTTTCTTCACCGCTCAGACAGTTCACTTTTTTCTTCTGTCTCTCTGCATCTGTAGTTCTGGAGACCTTCTGCTTCCTGTGTCAAAAGCAAAACCAGACAAATCTTTAACTTATTTTGGATGTGGTGTTGGCTCTGATCCATGTGCTGAATAGTACTTCAGTCTCTTTTGAGCTGGTCTCAGTGAACTTGCCATCTGAGTACAGTACTGCTAAACCTGCATAAGGGTCAGCATCAAGGCTTTGAAGAAGAAAAGGAGGGAAGAGAATTGACAATCACTGCTAGAAAAGATGCTGAGTTTGACCTAAAATACAAGCTTTGTCTCATGACTTATGTCTCAGAAATCCTTTCTGCTTGATGTATGGCTGCTTAATGCAGGACCCTGCTTTCATGTTCTTAAAGAAGTAGTATCTCACATATTTGTCATCTAAGCTTTGCACAACTGAATGCTTCACCCATAAACTGGACAGAGTGAGGGACAGAGCTCTGTCACTATCCCTCTCTGCCCTTCTGCAGGTAAACACTGCTTTGGGTATATCTTCTGCACTGCCTTGTGTTACGAAGGCATGTGAAGATGTCTATTAAATACAGACTTGGCCCTTTTACATTGAAAGGATAAAAGGGCCAAAAAGAAAGGAAAAGGAAAAGCATCCTTGTCCAAAGGCAGGCAGAGAGAATGTCAGAATCGGTGAGTTTTAATAAAGAGCAGGAAGGAGTAAAAGAAAATGGAAACAAATGAAAATACTTGTATGAATTTTCAATTCTGATCAAGTTACATTGTTTGACCCAAAATACTACAGCCCCAAAGATTTATTTTTTAATTCCTTGTAAGATAAGCCTACCTTCTAATTAAGCCACAGTTATTTTTTTGAGGTGGCAGCTTAATTAGCAGCAGATCTTATATTTTTCAAGGATACTGTTGCCTTATTAAAAAGTCATCAAAAGTGTTCCAGCCAAGTAATAATCTACACTTCACAGCCAGAAAGTTTTGTAAAATTATAATGACTCAAGAATACCTGGGAGTCAAAAATAATTGGGAGTGAAAATGAGGGAATTGTGGAGAGAGAGTGGCTACACCCCACACAGGCTAGTCACGACTCTGTTTTGATTTGCAGATGTTATGGGCACTTACCCTGTGCATTCCTACATGTTTGAGAGTAAATCAGTAACCCCCTCAATGGGAATCTGAGACAGAGAAGGAGAAGTGAATGACCCAGGCCAGTCACAGTTTGGTGACAGTCCTTATAAGGCACTTGACCAGCAAGTTCCAGTCCAGATGAGACAGTGTACAATACCTGGTACTCTTGACGTTGTGAGAACTTAACTCTTACTTTTTGCATAGGATCAAATTATTATGTATGTCAGTGGAAATAAAGGGGTGGGGGACTGTTTATTTAATTTCCTCACTTCTGTTCACTCCATATAGTTTTCAATATCTATAAAGCACCCACTGTCTAAACCTGCTGCAGCGTTAACTAAACCCTTGTATTGCAACTGATCACATGTGGGCAGACTGTTATGAGGGGAGTCCTGCTGAAGCCACGAGGACTCCACACAAGCACAGCAGGCCATTTAGAGAGAGGTCTGAAATGTGCTCTAATAAACTGCAGTTATAATTAGAGCCCACTGGGAAAATCTGACAAAGAACAGAATGGTTTTTTTCTTTCCTTTTTCTGTTTTACTCTTCTACTCTGATGTGACATAATGGCAATGTTGGATTTCCTGGAAACATCCCTTTTTGAAGATTATACATTAGTGCTAAATCATAGATCATAGGCAGGAACTGTGCTGGACACTATCAGAGCAACTAATATTCAGAAACCATACTGCCAAACCAATATCACTTTTGCTTCTAATTATCGTTTTTAAAAACCCTAAATAATTAAGGTTTTTTCAATGTTTACAGTTTTCCCTTAATCACAAGCTGTATGCTAAGGCAGCAGTGAGCCAACTGCACATCTTTTGATTGTTGAAAGTCCACAAAATTGGAAATACTAAACTAGAATTTTTAGCAAATAGCAGGGAAGACACAGTAAATAGGTGGAAAACAAAGCAACTCTGGAGAGCTTCAGGAGATCAGACATTTGTTTTAATTCAGTAGGTTCCAGCTATTCATACTAGAGAGGAAGAAGAGTTACTCACTTCCAAATTTTCTAGAAATTGTGAGAAAAGCTTGACAAGTTTTCTTTCATTTCATAGTTTTAAATGTCAGTAGGTATCACTTCATCTATTTAGATTTAGAAATTTAATTTGTAAGATTATTAGATGCAGTAGTTAGAAATTTTGCTTTGCGCTTTCTGAAGTACTGGCTGGTTATTTGCTGTTCTTTCGGTCTTACGCTTTCTTTACCTTCTGCTGTCCTACTCTGTCCCAGTTCTACAACATGTAGTCTTGCCTCTCAGGAGTGCTCTTTTCTGTTGGCTGTTCCCACTGCCATTCACCTACACAAACACAAAGGAAAATCCCAGGATTCCGCTACCTCAACCTTGGCTTCCTCCAGTAGGAAAGGAGAATCGTGCTATGTCTTAATAACTGAGAAGTAGCCAAGCATAATCTTAGTATTTTAGAAGACAAAACCATCACATGAGAGCAGTCAATATCCAGAAGACATAAATATAACAAATACTTTGGTCTTACATAGTGTGTCATGCTTTGTATACTGCAGGATTTTACATTTTTATCAGCTTAAGTTTCAAGAAAAGAAATGTTAAGTTTAAAATTTTTACCCTGACTTAACATGCCTATGCATTCAAGGCCCTCTGCTTAATGTTACTTTGTAGAATTACTACCTTCTAATCCTCACTCCTCTTAGCCCTTCCCAGCCAGTGTAACTGTGCAGGAGAGAATGGGAGTCTGTGTTGGCTCAGCAGCTGCTGACAGCCTCACAGCATCATGCCAACACCAGGACCAGGCTCTCCCTTTATGGAATCCCACCTGAAAGGACAGGGATCACCAAATTAGGCAATTTTATTTCTTGCTCAGATACATCAACTGATTAGAATAACATTCAAGATTCATGCATGTGAGTGTTCTGATGTCATTCCCCACCTTTTGTGGAACAAAAATGTTAGTGTAGCAAAGTTAAGCAGCTCAAACATTAATTCGTAAATGGCTGCATTTGCAAAACTCAAAACTTAGGAAGTAACTGGACACCACGATGCCCCTATCTGGCATGTTTTGACATTTGTCACAGACTTCTGTGTAGTGATGAACAGAAATGGTCACTTGGTTGACAACTAGCTAATGTGTTCAGCAGTACACATCGGCATATTCATTGACATCTGTCACGCAGGGGTACATTTCTTAATCTATTGACCAAAGAACTAATGAAACACAAAGATGACAGGAGACTGAAAGCTAAGGAGTATTTAAACTGCATACCATTCACTTGTGCCGCACAGGGACAAGTTAATCTTTCATAAAGGGAGCAAAAGCTATGCCTTCTGAAGGTGTGGGCAGACAATACATTACCTCTGAAGACAAAGTCAGTGTGTTTCCTGTTCACAGCCTTACAGCACAAATCACTGCCAGCACATGCTATTTTTAATCTGCATGGTTTCAGTGACCTAATTTGTATCCTGCCTCATGCACCCTTTCAAAGCAGAGAGGATGGCCGAATATGTGAATGAGTGAGCAGAGAATGAGTCCTAGTTTTCAGATTATTTCTAAAGTCAAAATAAAAAGAGAGAGAACTCTGAGCTTCCAGGTTCTTCGATAATTGGTATAAAAGAATCTGGGAAGCATCAAACATAATTTAATATGGAAATGTTTAAATAATTAAAAACATGCAACACTTTTCAGAGTAATTTGCACTTTCAGTCAACAGAAACATATCTAAATAAAAGTAAAATATGCTGAATAAATGCACATAGTCCACACAAAGTGAGATGTAGAAGAGGAAAAAGGCCAAAAAGGGTAATGTGCAGGATTTTCTAGTTCTATGGTATCATGTGAAGTGAAACTTTTTTGGTTTCTGTCCAGGACTTCGGCAAAAACCACAGCATATCTGCCTACTTACGCTTAAAGCAGAATTCTGTGCTATTAAATATCACACCAAAAACCATAGACTAAAAGATTTTTAGCAAGTTTATGTACTCAAGTGCTTCATTTAGGAAAACCTGGGTAGAACATTGTCTGTGGAAACATTTCATCTCTCATTCACATGGCCAAATTATAATCTTTAACTACATAATAATGTAGCTTTTCTTGGAGGGTGAAATTTCCTCAGTTTAAAAAGAGGCACTAGCTCCATCAAGAGACATGATGCTGTCATCCACAAGGATGGGGGTCTCCCATCCCCGCTGCAACACTCAACAGCTCACCTGCTGGGAAACTAAGCAAAGTGGGTTTTTATCGCATACATGGAGCTGAGGATGCAGCTATAGTTTTTCAGATGTCTGATGAAAGGAAGGTACCAGTGAGGCTCAGGAGTCCTTTCAGACGTTGTTGTGTCCTCCCTGCTTTCCCAAAGCACTTTCGCTCCCTTCATCTACTCTGTTAGGCAGAGCAGTGTCCACTCCTCAGTTTTCCCGTCTCGGTTTTCTGGCCCAGGAAGAGATCACCTTGGCCTCTGCTCTGAGCCTTGTCCCCTTGCTCGTCTGTCCTCAAGTCATTCACTTCGTCCCTCCCCTCCCTGGTCCAGTCAGTTCTTGACAGACATGTCCTGTTCCCACTGCTTACCATTAGTGATCTCCTTTCCCAGCCTGATCAGCAAATCTGCTTCTTCCACCCCTCTTGTCAGTCAGCTTTTTTCTCCTTTCTGCACTCATTGTCCAGTTTCTTGGTTGACATTTCAAGTCCTGGGCCCCCAACCCCCCACTGCTTTTTCCCCCCTCTCAGCTCCTTTGCTGGATTTCCTGCCATTCCCTAGACTGCTTGTCCTTATCTGGTCACCTCCTGCCCTCTGCATTTCAATCAACTTTATCCCACCTACTGACACCACTCACAGGTGGAAAGGGAATAATGTCCTGAAGTGTCCTGATCTCCAGCAAATGCAAATTGCAGGGTGTTTTTCAAAGGATTCTAATAGACATCTCCTTAACAGGGAGTCCATCATGTCTTTGACAGAGTTCCTGCTCTCAGTGAAGAGCATGTAAAAGTGCTATCAAATGAAATCTCACATAATTTTTTTCAGATGTTTGTTAGGTTTAATTCCTTTTCCATTACTGCAGTTCTCAAAGATGACTACTGCTTGGGCTAAGAAGTTTCAAAAAATTCAGCCTGAGGCAGACAGCCAGTGTGGAAAATTTATGTCCAACTATACAAGAGTTATAAGCAGCTGAAAACAGGATCTTATAATCGAAGTGTCGGACAACGTCAATACTGGAAACTGCTACCAGCTTGGCCCATAATATAGGCTTTGTTAAAGACATCACCCAGGCTAACAATTGCTGTATCAAGTTATAGGCTAATGCCTTTTGCAACTGCTGAGTTAGAAAATCTTTAATGATCTTTTTGGTTGCAATGGTAAACCTGGCAGCAACTGGGAAAGACCCACAAATCTGGACAAAAAGTAGAAAACCTGATGTTTTCTACTACATTTAAGTTACAAGACTGGGAACTGAGAAATCTGAATTACATTCTTGGCAATGCCACGGGCTTACAGTGTGACTTAGGTCTAGCTGAAGGTTAACCTTTTGGTGCCTCAATTTCCTTACCGTATTTTTTGGAACAAAGCTTATTTCATTTCCTAGGCAGTGCTGGCACACTGAGCTGACTTTTTGCACTCCAGTGACGTGATACACTATTCCTCTGCAATTTTTCAACCGAAGGGAAAAATCAAACTGCTCAGATCTGAATCTATGGCTTGCATAATGGGAAGAAAGCAAGGAGGAGTTTACTGGAATAATCCGGAAATTGGAGTTATGTTGGGCTCTGTCCCCAGAAGCACAGAATCATTGTGTGTCAGCCCTGAAATGTCATATAAACAGTGCTTTGCAACTCCTGTAAATGGTTTCCTGACTTTGTTAAAGGAAGTGGGCTGTCTACTTAAAGCTCTTGTCTGGGTCACACTGACTAAACCTTTCTGCAGCATGCCTTTGTAAAGGTTTGGGTTTGGTTTAAATCAGAAACATTCCTGTAAGTCTCAACAAATAACAGGAGTATAGAGCGTAATATACGTCCTTTGATCTGTGGAAGTGCAAGGATGTCTCACGAGTAGATGTAGCCTGTTCACCTGTACACTAATCCACTAATGCTGACAGGACTTAGAGGACTAACCCTATTGTGTAACACTGTAAACATTAGTCATAATTGCTTGTAAAAAAAGCTGGGGAATAAAGTCCTAGGAATTATGAGAATTTGAGTCACAGTCACAGGCTTCAAATTCTAGAGATCCCCTGGGTCAAATTCCCCTTGTCTTGCACCCATTGCAACTGCCTGGATCTCCCAGTCCAATTCAGAAATCATTAGCTAATTGCTAAAGGGGAAACAAAAATTTGTATTAAGGCATCTATTCATGTTCTGAATATATTCTGCAGCCCCTCCAGAGGTACATAGATGTCCACATCAGTATTCACCATGCCATGTGTTATTGTTTGCATAACCTTAATTGAACATGCTCTTGCTGAATACAATTATTCTGATATATTAAACTACACTACATGTGATTAAAAAATAACAGTGTGTCCTGGGAGCAGTTAGCAAAACTGCCAGAATGCAGATAAAAATTGTGTTATTAAAATGCAAAAATGGGCATTTATCTTTCCTGTTATCCCTGTGGGGGCCATTACATTCAATAATGAAAGGATGTCCCTTGAAATGGCATTACTTTTTAATGAGGCTTTTACCCATTGAGTCATAATCTCCATTTTACTAATTACAAGCAGAAATGGCCTCGTAAGCCCTCTAACTGCTGACTACGAGTGGCTTCTAAAGCTGAGCCTTCTCAGTTGGTACTCAGACTTGGACAATTCAGGAGGTGTTGGACTACACCTAACTTAAGGATGGGAGTTGACTCTACAAGCCAACTGTAAAGACCCAACAAGGACATTTGCACATCGCAGTGTCAGTTCTGGGGCAGTTCTGTGATGTATTCCATAGTGCTTTGGTTGTTTACAATCTTCTGGTTAAACTGAAAACAACTAGGACACCGTTGTGTTTACTTGCTGATTGTTATTTGGCCCCATGGACATTACTGTGCTTTCCACTTACTCTGGCACCTGTCTTCATTCAGAGCATGAAGAGCCAGACACTAACTGCTGGCACTGGGCCCCAGCTCTGAGTCGTTCACCCTATCCTATACTCAGTGGCACTCAGAAAACCACATGGTGCAGGGACTGAACTCTTGTATTTCAGTAAAAGCCTGGCTTTTCCCTTCATCTGTCTAACTACTCATATCCTCCTGAGCTTTTGACCAACAAACCAGTTTTGGTTAAAGCAGTTTGGCAAATGCAATCCATTGTCACGGTCATTGCCGCTTTTGCTGGTATTCAGGGCTTTGCTACACATTTGACATGGGAACTGGTTTACTCTGCAACAGGGGGAAACATCTATTTCTGCAAACTGTCGTTCAGGGAGCTGCTTAAAACTTGACAGCACTGAGATTATTCTTATGATAAAATACTAAATCATTGCCAACACAAAGGTGAATGGTTCAGGCTGTCAATCCAAAGTCTCATAACATGCACCAAAATGTGGGATTCAGGGGGCCAAAAGGGAGCTAACAAAACATTGTTAAAGTTGGAAAATTAAGGAATCTAAAGCAAGGAAATTCCAAGATGAATTGGCCCCCACCAGCTCCAAGCCACCCTTTACTTTTCTAAATTCAATTTATCTGTTCTCGCCCTTGTGCCCCAGGTCATTTCATCTCTACTTTTTGTGCTGGTGGCTTTCTCTCAGGTAACGAATATCAAAAGAGGTAGGAGAGGAGAGAAAGAACCTGACAGCTTTTTGTTTTAGTGCCAAAACTGAAGCTGTGGGAACCTTCTCAGGTCCATAAGGGAACACCCCATGGTGATGTTAAACTGAGAAGCTGGAGTAAGACTTTCCTTAGCATCTGTGTGCTTGGTCATTTTGTGACAGATTTTCATAGCCACCTTTGTTATTTACAAAGGCACTACATCAAAATCTACAAACACTAGAACTTCATAGAGAAAAGCTTGACAATTATTTTTGAATGGGCAAATCCGTTTATTTTCCCCTAGTCTTTTTCTTGGAAATCACTGAAGTTTTTGGCTAAAAGGTTTGTAGAACAAAATGCATTCTGAGTCAGATAGCATGGAAACTATCACCACAAAGGATTGAAGTTTGGCAAGACTGTAAATAGCAGAATCCAGGTTTCTGTATGAGTCAATCTTAAGAATAGATGGGGCGATCAAACCATTCTGTATGATAAATTGCGATAACTTCCATTTCACAGCTTGAAAGCTTCTGATGTTTGTGGGAGGCAGGTTGGCAGTAGACCCTTCTACTGATGAGCATGGCACTCAGAGGCTTCTCAAAGTCGTGCAGTAGCTGCTGGTGAATCTGGAATGGCACTCAGGAGGGCTGACCTCAGATTTCCCCAGTAACCACAGACTGTCCTTGATTTTGCTTGGCTCAGCAACTCTTCCTCTCTCTCAATCACGTCATTCCCATACTTTTCTTCACTGTTGTCTCTCTCTGACTTCTCTTACTCTTCTACTCTTTCCTTGGCTTCCCTTCTCACAGTATTTCAGCCTTTACACTTACACTTTCCCATGACTTCTGGCTGAAAGTTTAACCCAGTTTGACTGCCTTAGAGAGAGGTATGGTTTCCATTCCAGGAGAAAACAGTGCTGGGCACATATTTCCTGCCTGCTGTCACCCTCTTCACCTCACAGTTCTCAACTTCTGGTTGGCCTCAGGAGTAAAAAGGAGACAGGCTGGATTGCATTCTTGGTGGCTGTGGGAGGAAGAGCTGGAAGCCTGGTCTAGTGTCTGTAGGAGTTGTTTATATGTCACATTCCAAATGGTATAGGAAAGTAACGTTATATATGACTGTAATCTCTGGTTAGTGACATTTGGCAGTACCTCGATTGGATTGCGTCTTATTTATCTTGCCTCAGGCAAGTCTTATTTGTGAACATTTTCATTTTTCCACTAGTTTCCCCAAGAAGTTCACCATGCCCACATCAATCAGATCTGAATAATTTGAGGCCTTCCACAAATGCGCTTTTTTTGTTAGATTGACTGTGTCTAGGTTGGATGTGAGGTTTTTCAGTGTGACTTCACTTCCTAGTAGGAAACAAGTACAGGGGTTTGAGCTGTGTGCCATGGCCCAGCCAAGGGACAGCAGCTCCGGGCAGCAGCTTTTTGAGGGCAGGCTTGGCTGCTGAGTTGGGTCTGGCACTGAGAACAGGAGGTGGGGCACTGTGAGGGGTGCAGGGAGCAGGGCAGCTATTACCCAGCGGAGCTCCTTCCCTGGAAAGGGAGAGGTACCTGGAAAGGGAGAGTTCTCTGTCATTCCCTCCTCTTCAGCAATTTCTCATGTTGTGAGCACCTGGAGTACCTGTGTGCAGACTACTGGGGATACAGGCAGCAGAACTTCTGGCACAGGTGGCCATCCAGGGTCTTGTAAACCTCAAGATAATTAAAGATGAAAACAGTGAAGTTACTGAGACACCCACAGGGTAACTTGCCAGGACTGAACTGGAGGTAATAAATCCCTAGAAACCCAAGTTGCAGACCTGATCAGGCGTTTTGTATTTGCACTTCCCAGGCAATGGAAAGGCAGGCGAGAGCCATCCAACTGACTATTCTATCCAGGCCACAGACCATACATTTGCAGCTAAAGACCTTCCATACCAGTCTCTCCCTAGAAGCAACATGGCTGCATTTGCCAGGGTGGCATGCCAACATTAATGCTCCCTCCCAAAGCCAGTTGGCTGGCTTTTTGTGTCTGTGTATGTTTGGCATAGGCAATCCACACTCCCAGATAGCTGGGAGCCCATTGCATTGTGAGATTGCTTTTTTCTTACTTCCTTACAGAGGAATTGGCAAACCCTCCTGGGCCCAACGGCAAAGGCTGAAATTTTCAGTCGGAGTGGGTTCTGACTTGTCACCTTGAGCTAATGGAAAAAAATACATGCAGTTTGGCAGGCCAGGTAGAGGTGCTTGACCTCCAAGCCTTTGTCTCTGTTAGCTTTATATAATATCGTAGAGAAGATGTGGCAACAAAGCAGGGTCAGGATTCCCTCTTGCTCTACTGAAATGTGTCACAGCAGGATGGATATCTGGACTTTCTAAACCTTTTATCAAACCAGCAAATGTAGCCAGGATTGCAAGCCCAAACTTTCAAAAAGTCAGAAGCTGGGCTTCAAAACATCACAGAACATGCTTAAAGTCACAAAGTGTTTCTCAGATATTTCCTCTGGGCACTGAGTTTTTATTCCATATTCAACTGGAAACCAAGAGCAACGTACCCTCTCTTAAAAATAAAAATTATTAATGCCTTGAAAATAATGAGTATTAGATTCTAAAAGATTAAGAATAGTCATGAAGGCTCTCAACTCTCATAAAATTCTGGAAATCGGTTATTTTAATTTCAAAACCCTCTAAGCTATAAAAGGAAGAATTTTGGTAAAGCAACTCTGACTCATTCTAACACATTTTCTCTTCATTCATGCCTTCTTTTGACTCAGACTAAAAGACTTGGATTGCAAAGCCTTATGTGTGTGTGTGTGTTCTTTTTTTTTTTTTTTTACTTTACAGCTTTTTTTGGGAAATACCTCAATGAATACAATGGCAGCTACATCCCTCCTGGGTGGAGAGAGTGGGTTGGATTAGTGAAGAACTCTCGCTTCTATAATTACACCATTTCTCGCAATGGTAACAAAGAGAAGCATGGATTTGATTATGCAAAGGTATTTTCCAGACACATAAATGCCGCATGATTAATCCATATAAAAATAGCTTTCAGATAATTAATTAACCACGTAATTAATTGCTTAACCAACTACAACCATGAAATTGAGATGTCATTTTCTCTCCGGAGCATTGCAGATCAATTTCCATGTGGGAATATTAATCACTCAACAGAAGAAAGTTTCCAAGGGCTCTTCAGTAGAGGCTGGTAGTTCCTCCCTTCCACTCTCCCTCCTTCGCTCCCTCTCTCCTAGCAAGTGATGGTTTGGTGGCAGAAGAAAATAGTAAATAAAAGCTTTTGGCCAAAATAAGTGTGCCTTTTTGCGCTACTGAACTTTAAAGTTTGCTGAGTGTTGTGAGTTATTACCCACAGAAGAAATCTCAGTTAATGCTGTTTTCCATGATATAGTGCACACCAAAGAAAGGCTGTATGCCTGTGGTGTCAGGCTCCGGATATGACTACAAGAATAGATAAGTGCAAGAACATGGCCGTTGGAAAAGTTCAGAGCTTGTTTGTGCTCTTGACAAAGTGTGGAAAGTATACCAGGGTGACCTGCCCACTGCCATGAAGTTTCTCGGAAAGGCTTGGGAGCGCAGATCGCAGACTTTCCAGCCTGCAGAAAGCAATTTGGAATTTCCTCCAACTGGCTCAAGGAAAACGATACAGATGTTGCAGCTGTGGTTTCTGACCCATGTAAAGAGGTTTTATTGGAAGCTCACAATGCCTGTTTCTGATTTTCCCATCCATAGAAATTACATGATACTGATTATATATTTATAGAGAGTAAAAAAAAAAAGAAAATAAAGAATATTGGTTAGTTATGCATTCCTTACACAGCCTGTGTATATAGCTAGAATAAATAGGGAAGCAGAAGGGGATCAGATGCTTTGGGAGAGCACTCATACAGGCATTCATTTGAACAGGCCACAAACCCCAAAATTATCTCAACCCTGGTGCCTTGCACTAATTATCCATTTTGGAAACTAAAAGATCATTCACTGTCTCTTCCATATGCTTCCAGTGTTTGGAGCAGCCAGGGCTACTGTATGTGCTCCAAGTTTGCTACAGGAGAGGGGAAGGGACAGAGGACAGAGGGAGCAGGTGAGCAAGGAGGTCACAGCTGGTTGGCTTGTCCTGCCACTGACATGCGACACAGACCTTGTCCCTCAGGCTCTGCTTTTGCAGCTGTTTGGGGCCTGGAATCCACAACATAAGATTAGTCATGCCTGGAAGTGCTTGAAATTACAAACATTGTCTAAGCACTTTCTCAGTGAAGCTTGCTCTAGACCTCCAGGCCAACAGTGAATACTCTAAGGTGGCAGGTGGTTTAATTTAAGTTTTCATCTTTTTTTCTTAGTTCCATTTCCTCCCTTCCCCTTGTAGGCTTCCATTTGCCACCTTGGCTGTGGGTTAAGCCAGTTTATTAGCGAGTCACAACCTTAATCTCAGCAGCTGCACTGCTTAAAAGTTGCACAATTAAGTGAACAGAGCCTGCAGGAATTCAACTGCACCCTACATTCTCATTTGCAATTTCTTTGATAAAAGATTTTTTGCAATCTGTTCCACTTTGTACACATGCGAAAGTAGAGTCTGAACAAAGACTCTGCAAGAAAGGTTTATGTGAGCATAAAACCAGTGTAAGAGTCAATGTTAGTTGGGAGCCAGTACCTTGTGAAGTGTTTTATCAGTGAAATCCAAGAAACATATCTTTGTCAGTACAGTCTGTCATTTTAAATGTTACTTGACATTATATAACAAAATCTGGTAATCAAATTTACTTAATGCTTTCTGTTGTATCTGATTTGCAAAGTACTGTCTCATTTTCTGTGGCATTGCCTGCTTAAGAAAGTAATTACTGCTTGGTCTCCTCTATGCTCCCTCAAATCATATATCTCTCTGATGGTATGTTTTTACTTCCTGATCTGAGCTTTAATGAGGACTTGAAAATAACATAATAACATGATACTATGTGATCTAATTAATCATGCACTTTGTAACTTGCTTTGTGTTAATCGTATGTTCCAGGACTACTTCACAGATCTAATCACTAATGAGAGCATTAATTACTTCAGAATGTCTAAGAGGATATATCCCCATAGGCCCATAATGATGGTCATCAGCCACGCTGCACCCCATGGCCCCGAGGATTCTGCACCGCAGTTCTCAGAGCTCTACCCCAATGCTTCCCAGCATATGTAAGTCAAAGTCACCCACTGCCAGACCTGCTCCTTGTACCTACTGCTGTGAGGTGTTTGTTTATGGACATATCTCAGGAACAGAGAATTCAAGTATAATAAACTCAGGAGTGAATGTTTCCTTGGTTTTTTTGCCATGCTTGCTCCTTTTGCGGGGGAGAGTGACAGCTCTGACCATTATTAGAGCAGAGAGAAGCTCTTTTCCTCCTGGGAAGTTGTGGGAGATTAAAAGGTCAGTATTTGGCTTTGTAAGGGCAGCTTCTTACAATACCTTGAAAATATGTAGACACAGGTCAGGATCTGTTGGAAAGATATTACTTCCTTCATTTTCCTCTAAGATATGTGCTTCCTGGCCTCTAACTAACTGACTGCATTGAGAGTAAAAACACCCTTTTGAAGCTTTTGAGTGCACCAGATTTGTTTATAGGCTAGATACTGGCAGATTCCCAAAATAGTCTATTAGATTGCATTTTAAAATAACATCCTTAATCTTTCCTGGTGATTAAACTATAATAATAAAAAAAGAACTATTCCTTTTGTTTTTAGAACTGAAACCAACTCCAGCTAAAATCTGTGGATAGTTCTGGATTCCACATCTTGCTTCATACCTTGAATACTCTGAGTCCTTGCCCTTTCAGTGAGATGCTATGGAAGCTTTCCATTGCACTTGTGTCTACTGTGGGTTTGTAGACCAGTCTTTCCGTTTGGTCTTAAACAATATCTTTACTTTTCAAACCCCACCTTAATAAAATATTTCAGCAGGATTGTACAGTCATTTGTCCTCTCAAAATGAGGAGGAATCAGTTTCATAAGATAGTGGGAAAGCTTCTTGGTCTACAAATTGCATTTTGTACACTGCAGTAGCTCACACCGAAAGGTGTTTTTTGTAGTTACGTTAACTACTTTAAAGTTGCAATGTAGCAGTGACTGCATTAAACTGCATGCATAAACTGATCACTACTTGAGGCCAAAAAGAGATTTAAAGTTCATGGCATGTTAGTTTGTGGTTTTTTATCCTCTTACTACCTGCTACTTTCCAGATACACAAGCTTCCCTGACCTTACAATCCTATATTCTCAATGATCCCACATTCCTGAGACTAGACTTTGCAAGTCAGCCATGTTTTGTAGTTATTTAGATATTCAGAATAATTCCTACCTATACAGAGATCTAATGAAATGAAGATTTTAGTTTGCAAATAAGACATGAACACATAGAACCTGTTATATTGGGTTGTATGAAAGGCCTTTTTAAGTCAGTATCCTGCATTATGTGATCCAGCAGAAAGCAGCAGGGAATGCTTGGGCAGGGCGGGGGGAGGAAAAACCCCACAAAATTTTTTTCCCTCTTTTTCCAGCTTCTGAAAATCATCACTTTAAGTGAAGCATCCAGGTCAGTGTGCCCCAGTCTCTTTGCATCAGTCTGATCTCTTTTTCAGCTCTGGTGGCAGCCCCACCATTTTGTGGCAGCAAGTTCCATGGTGTCACTCCATGCACTGAGGGCAAAGGTCCACCTTTGCTTTTCTTCTAAACCTGGAGGTTGGTTATGCCACCTGTCTCTTAATTCCCACCTTGTGAAGAATAGTGAATAGCCACTACATCAAATTTAATGGATCTCTCACATGCCTCCTTTCAATTGTCACTTTTCATAGCAAGAGAGTTATTCCTACTTGTTCTCACCCCGTTCAACAGATTGCTTCTCCTTTAGTGGCACAGACTGCCTGGCCTGAGGCAAGCCATCCTGTCTGCTGGGGGACTATCCATCATACAGGAGGGTAGGATTCCAACTGTTTTCATTCAGCTGTGGGCACAGTGTCTGGAAGAAAAGCACTGGAATCATTGAATCTCCCCCTACCTCTCCCCAGGCCAAAGCAACTCATTTTAGACTCCTTGCTCACTGTCTTCTGAAAAGCACTTGTTGGAACTTGCTTTGGTTTGTCATGCCCTTGACGCTTTCTACTGCTTGGTGTTTTCACCTTACTTGTTTTCTCTAGTTTGTGCTGCTAGAACAAATGGATTTAGTTAGTCTCCAGGTTTTTAACTACCTCCTCGTGCTGTACAGGTTGCATGTTACCTGCAAAGATCACGCAAAGACCCTAGTTATCTGTTTGAGGCTTAGTATCATTTAAGTACTTGAGTGTAAATTAATTTTTGTTTGTGTAGACTCCTGCAGTCTAAATACCTTGCTCTGCTAGGCTACTTGTGAGAGCCCTTGGCTGTGCTTCTTTTTTTCTGGTGTTGTTGATTTCTTGGCAAACTTCTTGGAAAGAGTTTTTTCTCTATTGACCTCAGGAGATCCTTGCTGCGTTGTTTTGTGTTTCTTCTTGCACTGACTGACGGCATGTGTTAAAGTTCAGTCTGCAGACGAAGAAATGAGACAAAATGAAGATAAACCGTCAATTTGTGTGGCTGAAGATTCCAAACAACTGATTTCTCTACCAGAAATATTAGCAACATGCTCTAAAAGATATAACAAGTTCAGTTCTTACAGAAATACTCAATGCTCCCTGTGAAAACAACACAAGAACAATAAAATCCCTCCTGGCAAGGTTTGTGTAATTTGAACATTTAACCCTTAGGTTTTCTTCCTTGGTGGTCAAGCACCATTTGAATCTCTTTCATTTTGACCTTGGGTGACAGCCATCTGACCTTGGATTTTGTTTTTAAAAATGTAGTTGCTATATCATGTTACTGTAACGCCTACCTCCAACAAAGAAGGGAAACCGGGTCAAAAGCTGCTTGCTGGCTTAACAAACTGAGATGGAAGGTTATACCTACAAACCAAGGATTAAGATAGCCTGTCAACCACATGTGAGGGGAAGTTTTTCTTGAAAGAACAGTAGCTGAAGCACACCATTAAATTATGTGATGTCCCTTTACTGGTAAAATGCCTGTCACTTGATTGAAATGCTGCTTCTGTAAATTAAAAAACAAACAAACAAAACCACAAAAAACCCAAAACAAAACAAAAAACTCAACAACCCACAACCCAGAAGTTTGTTTAGAAGTTTTCCCCTGGCACATATAAAGAGGGGGGTGACTACCTCAGGAAACCCAGTTCAGGGAGAGTTCTGCCCTCAAATGTGGGCGTCTCTTGGTCTCATTTCCTCCCTTTATCAACATGGCAAGAAGAAAATCAAATGAATGTAGCACAAAGTCCATAAGATTTATGAAAAAAACATCAAAGCCAAAAAGAAAATGAGGAATTACATACCATCATTATGTTACAGTCCTGTCCTCCTCAGCACAAACAGCCTGTTGGAGTGGCATGAAAAGTCTTCAAGAACAGTAATTATATGTACACAACTTAATAATTAATATTAAGTGATTCCTGCTAATTCTTACCAACTCCAGGTTAAAATGAAAGACAAACTATATGTCTTGGTTTGAGGGGAAAAAACCAAAATGTTTACCCACAAGCAGGGGAGGGGCCTCCTCCACGATAATCATACCACTCTTTATCAAATTTAAGAAAAGGAATTTTAATACAAGAAGGATAACTGATATATATATACATATATATACATATATATATGTAAACAGACTAGTGCAACCCACTTCCCCAACACCACAAGAGAAAGAAAAAAAAACAAACAACAACAAAACCCAGCAGGTTTTCCTCTGGGAAGAAAAGTTATACTTCAGTGTCAATGTCACAGCCCGGCTGGCTGCAGAGTGAGTTTCAGTCCCTTTCCAGCGAGACAGACGAGCAGTGGGCTTTCAGATGGACTCCATCTCTTCCCCCTGTGTTCCCTGTCCAAGAAGCAGAAAAGTATGAGCAACCAGAAGCAAATCCAAGGCAGGCAGCAGCAGCAACACGGTCAGAACCAGTCAGGGGCAGGCAGCAGCAGCCGCGTGGCCAGAAAAGCAGTCCGGGCACAGCGGCAGCGAGACAGCCAGGAAAGCCCCAGCAGTAACCAGCAGGGCAGCCTGCCTCCTCGAACCCCCCACTCCCGCGTTCCACCGAGCCAAGACTGGAAAGAATATCCAAAAAAAACCAAAAGAGAAAAACCTGCCCCCACCCAAGTGATCAACAGTTAACTACTTCTTTTGTTAACTGCTGGCCTGGGCAGTTAAGTGGCAGGGGAGAGAATTTACATAATAATCCCAAACTACAACATTATCCACCCCTAAATTCTCTTCCATGCCAATACTCTACATTAAACTATATCATACTGGAAGCAGCAGACACTCCATTGTTTTTAAGCATCCATTCTCCCTCCCACTCTCTTACTTCTGCTCTTCTTAAAGTATGTCCCATTTCTGACATCTAAAAATATTTCTGAAGGTTTATCCTGGCTGCTGTCACCACAATGAGTAATATATTTTCTGAAAATAAATCATACTAATGTATGTACTCCAGCTATGCCCAGAAATTACTTCTGTGGAAGAAAATGGGACTGGAAAGATGTACTTGATGAAAGCAATACATAGATTTTTGTTGTGGTAATAAATATCATCTCTTGGAGAGCAGGATTGCTCGACCTTTGGAATGTTGTTAAATATGTAGTCATGAAGTTATGTTACAGGACAATCTTGTTCCATCAGACAGCTGAGCTGGAAAGCTCTGACTCAAAGGATGCTCTAATGAAAGCCTGTATTCTCAGTTGCTCAGGGCCTCTGGCACTTTAACTTCCCTTTACCTTCCAGTGTGAACCAATCCTAAGGGTACTGCGAATCAGACTTGAGCTGTTTATAAGCTGTGAAGTAAACAAACATTAGAAGCAAAGATCTGCGGGAGGCAGACTTACTGAAGAATGTAAAAAATGGAAATCTGAAACACTGCTGGCTGTGCTGAGTTAAAGATCCTTGGGCTGGCAGGAGGAATGACAGACAGATTTTATGACTACCTGGGAGAAATCCTATTGCCAAGCTAGGGATCTCAGGAGAAATAGTATCTTGGCAGAGATCAGAAACCTCTCCAAGTTAATGTGAGAAAAGGTAGATTATATGAAAGGCGAAACTTCATATTTCCGTTTAAAGATCATATGATAGTTGCTGGTAGCCCAGGTGTGGAGGTAGCAGTGTGTCTGCAGTAGTGAAGCATGAAGAGAAGTTCTCTTGTGCCTCTTGATCCCCAGAGGAGTCTTAACTGAGAGTCTGGGGTGTGAGGTGGCTGCATCTGGAGTCACTGAGGCTGAGCCTCAAACATCGGCAGTTACAATGTTATTTGTAGTAATGTGGACATTTGACCATTGCAGTGGGATCATCCATTGGCATCAGTAATAAATCTTGACATGTCAGTATATTGTGTCAGTGCTGGCCTCAGCACTGATGATCAAAATCATCATGTGTCATTGGGAGTGTGACTTTAAACCAGACTAGAAGAAATGGTGTGAAATAGGAATGTAAGATTCTAGTTGCACAATTAACTTCTGCAGCAGCAAAAAATAATGTTTCCTAAAATAAAAAGCCGTTATATTTAACAAGTAACAACTTTTTTACTTCTTTATTCTGAAATACAGCAGTTGTGTTACACTTCAGGAGTCAAACTTTCATACCTCACATCCCCAGATCTATAAATACCACTGGGTTTAAAAGATTCCCCTTTTAAAAGTCAGTAAAAGTAGACCCAATTTGGTGAAATTCAACTTCACATTAATACTGACTATAGTCATGGGTTTGGTTCTTTTTACATTTCAATTTTGTCCAGAAACTAGGCCTCCTGCTTTCCACGAACAGTGTCTAAACCTGAAAATCTGCTTTCCCTGGAACAAAGAGTTTACTTCCTTTTGTTTATTTACATTTTTTTCTGAAGAAACATAACTACTTACATTGTGTTTGCTAATCATATTTCAAAGAATAATAGAGATACTAATTCTGTACAGAAACTATTCATTTTTCTCAATTGGTATTACTATAGGTATTACTTTAAAATGTTGTTGACTTTTATTTTCATGAAAGGAAAATATTTCTGGGGCACCTAAGTACTCTATTATTTTCACTAACTGGAGGACTCCCAATCCAAACAGATTAGCCAAACACTTTCAGGATAAAAACCCCTGAGAACTATTGAATTATTCAAACCCAAAAATTTTTAGGCAGTATTTTTGTGAACATGATTTTCTTTTGTTGAATAGAAACAGAGGGGAATTAGGAAACCGTAAGTAGGGACAAACACAGATTCTTACTACAAGCAATTGAACAAATGTTTGTAAATATGTTTATTTCTTTCCATATTAACCCATCTGTTAGAGACTTGTATATATTTAGATAATTTTTTAGAAAGCAAACATTAATATTAAGTTGTTCTGGAAGTTCTTAAAATATGCTGTACTTTATTTCTTCTTCACACAGGTACCACAACTGTGTAAACAGCATTATTCAAGTTGAATCTCCCATTCTTTTCTTAAAGTATCTTTTTGTAGTAATGATTTGCAAAAGGGCGTTATTCCACTTACTTCATTGAATATCACAATTCAGTTCAGTTACTGGTAGAAGATAATGAAATTAATTTCTGAAATATTTGCTGCTTGGGGACCCATTCTAGTAGATCCTTAAGTAAAAGCATACATTTTTGGGGGTTGTTTGGTCTGGTTCTTTTTTTTTTATTTCTTGCCAAACTTACAGTTACTGTGGTAACTTAAAAACCAAATAAGATGCAGTCTTTAATTTGTAGTTCACATTTATATATATATAAATATAGGAAATGTGTTTTCAGGAAGAGTTACTGAGGCATTTTGACCTCAAAGGTGACTGATAATACAACTCCTTTTCTCTCAACATAAGTACCTATTTGAACTAATGCTTACAGATAAATAAATTAGAGATTTTGTGGTGAATCTTCCTTTAAAGAGAAAAGTGCACTAGTGCTTGTAGATTTTTACTCCTTCCATAGCCTATAGAACATTTAATTATCCCTAGATATCTCTGTAAATTTATTTAGGCAGAAAGGTGAATGATAACAAAGCCTCAGGGTGAATTACTGTTTTCATTAAGAGGACATGCTTATAGGAAAGTGACTGACTGTGTTTAGCGTTTGTTATTGTTAAGCATTTGGGTTTTTTTTAGTTAAACTGAAGGTATCAACTCAAAATTTCATGAACTTGGTGTCATGTGAGAAAGGGGCAGAAATGCAAATAATTCTTGTCCCACCTGTATTCATATATTTTTATTGGCTGTGTGTCCCCAGAATAGAAAAGCCTTTTAAAGCCCAAAACAGTCTGTCCGCGTCTTACCTAGAGACTCTACGCTAGACAGATTGGCTGAGATTGACAGGACTTTTGATACTCTGATATGGGGACTGCACATAATAGCAAGAGAGAACCTTCTCTGTGAAGTTCTCTTACAAGTTATATCGCTGTCAGCGCACCAGAAACAAACTGGACTAACTCTAGTAGTTTTCGAAGTAACTTTTATTAATACAAGTATGTGACAATTACTATAAGGGTTGGGTTGTTGGTAATAACATTTAATCCGGATGATTGCACTTAATAAAAAAACAAAACACAAAACCGCACTCTGCAAAACAGCACAGCAATCTCAGTCTCAATGCAAAACTCCAGCAACAATACAAAACTCAAACAATCGCCCCCTCCGCGGCAGAGCGATATACAAAGACTGAAACAAAATCTAAACATACACTCGTTAACACAAAGCAGAAAGAAAGAATATAGCCGCTTCCCACTAACTACACGTTAACTCACTAAGGGACTGCAAAACTTAAACCACTAACAAGTCAGCAATGAAGTACAGTGTAACAAAACAAAACAATGAAAAAAAGTAAGATATATAGCTGGTAAATTAAGGCGTAAGGAAAGGTAAAATTAGTAGCAAAGTAGCAAAATATACGTAGTAAATATTGTTTCTTTGGGGTAAAGGTGAAAGATACTAATCTATAAGATATAAAGCATAAGGTATGAGGTAAAAAAAACCAAACCAGCGTGAATGGTTGCTCACCCCTAGATTGTCCAAAGGAGTGGAAGGAGACTGGGCTGCTCCTTGGCTACCCCTGCAACGATGATGGAACTTCACAAAGGCTATGCTATTTCCTTAACACTCCGTTCTCTGTTAATCCTATCAGTCTGTCGTGAGCACTTTCGGGAAGCCACTTGGGTTTCTTTGTCCTTTCTTGGGTAGTCCGTTGTCAGATGACAGTGGTCTCTGGGAACACCCTTTCCAGGTGCTAAGGTGTTTCCCCGTAACCAGTCAGGCCCGGTATGGGTCTGTGACCCTACACCGGGGCATCTTCCTCTGTCCTGCCCAGTGTCAGAACAGATCTGTCATGAAGTGCCAAGAAGTCTCTGTGTATTAAGCTCTGCATTCTATGTGTTGGACAAATGTAAAACAGTAACTGAGCAATCTAGATTTGCCCAAGTTAGTGTATTCTACAAGAATGGCAAATACTACTGAGCTCCTTGCTCCTTAGAGGCCATGGACAACCTGAAAATAACGGGCTACCTGGCACTGTCTGGTGATCATGGATCAACTAATGTAGCCTCCTTGACTGAGAAAAGACAACAGAAGACATGATACATATCGTCGACTTTATACTTCTAGTGCAAAGAAGAATCAAGGAAATGTAGATGTCCATATTACTTTACAGCTGTATTTGTCAATACAGAGCAAAATCGTTCCCAACAATGAAAGAATAGAAACAGTGACAGTCTGTACCATAATGAATTTCAAGGGCTTATAACAGCTGAACATTTAGTTGGTATCTCCAGCTGCTTCAAGAATAAAAATGTCGTGATAAACAGTTATCACTGACAGGGAAGAGGTCTGTTTACATGTAAAAGCTTTCAGAAATCAGCAATATTCTCCCCAGGATTCTCCTCTGTAGTATGTGTGTGTTTGTTTGTTTGTTTGTTTGTTTGTTTCTTGTACACAACAAGTAGACAGATGTGAGGGCAAAGTCAGATCTTGTGCCTGACAACCAGTGCCATTCTGGTGGATTTCTGAAAGGCCCAACAAACAGGGATGCAGAGGAAACATAGACAAGCTGTGGGGTTTTGGAATTAATTTCTGTCTCTTGCCTAGTACTCTTTCTCTGACACTTTGGACCCCTGTTTCACATTTCCATCAGCCAGTGACACTGGATGTTTCACAGAAGGACCTGTTCCTGGAATTGGCTGAGAGGAAAATTCTGCTCAGTCTCTGCCTGCTGCATTTCTCACCCAGAAAATTCAAAATGCATTTGGAAAGTGTCTGTGAAAGGTTTTAACCGCCCGGCTAAACCCTTGAGTGCTGCTTTTAAAGACGATCCATTATGTGGAGGAGGCTCCTCACAATGGCCTGGGAACATGAGAGCCGAGCCTGCTCCAGCAGCTGGCTCTCCTTTCTGGCACAGCAGCAGGCTGTCACGGCGCGGCAGGCTGAGCGCAGCTCACAGCCACCTCATTCCTCTGTGGCAGGGGCACTCAGAACTCCACGGAGAAAAAGTAGGGTTTTACTAGAAAATGCTGATTAATCAAAACTGAGCTCTTTCATGGGAAAACATCTTGTTTGACAGACTTCCAAAGAAACAGAGGAAAGTTTGCACTGGAAGTATTCTGTCAATGTTGCTGATTACTGATAGGTGACCAAAACTCCTACAGCTTGCTTCTTCAAGGTCTGGGGCTCCATCAGTCCCTCTACTAGGACTGATGACTAGCTAGCAACACACGGCTGTGCTCCTGGGATAAATTTTATTAATTCTGTGGCAGTATTCATTTTAAAAATCAGACTTCAGCCATGAGAAATTACAAAAAACTGATCTTTCAACATAAAATACAAGAATTTCCAGCAGAAAAGGAATGCTCATCTCTGCTTAGTAGGGTGCTAACCTTTTCATACTTCTTAATCTCTATCAAAGGTTCAAAAATCTTGTGATACTGTTGCCTCACTTCTCTTTTCCTTGAAGGTAATGGTTAAGTAGGTTAGTCAAGACAACTGTGTGTTCTAGAGGCATACGTCTAAAAGTCTACCTAAATTCTGAATAAATGGTGTCCACTTAAAATGTGGACTCCATTAACTTGTAGCAGTTGACTATATGTCCATTATGTCCATTATGTTATCCTTTCAGCTGGTTTTTATCCGTGGAATACATAGTTATAGATTGTGCATACCATAGCTGATACAGTAAAATCAACTGATTCCACTGCTCTGTGATCACATACAACCACGTAAATTAAAATGAAGAACTGGTGAAAGGTGTGACTTTAAGTTACCAGTATACAATATTCTGGTATTGTTCAGTGCTACCTCTGAAAAAAGACAACTACACATAAATAATTCAGTGGGGAAATGTACCTTTTGTTAACACACATTATAATCTTCAGGAACTAAACCGTAAATTAATATTGAATTGTATTTTTATTTTATTATAAACTGAAAAGAGAATCATAAGAATCAAATAAATCTAATCATGCAACAGTATTTTTTTCACTTTATGTCTATTTTCAAATGTAGTGCTGCGAATCATTTATCACGTACTGCAGTGTATTAGAAAACGGGAAGAATGAAACCAAAAGAACTTAATCAAAATGACAATGCCTAGATTCCTTCTCCCTAGAGAAGGAAATTGCTCATACATAGATGAAACCATTATGGAACATGGGGTTTGTTTGGTCGCTCTTTACCTTTTAGTCGTCATGTAGACCTTTTGTAACATATTTGTCTGTACAGCACATTTACTTGGCATATTTTTTGCAGTACCTTTCCTTCCAAGGTGATGTATCTGTGTTCATAGTGTTGTTTCCTAAATTATATCCTTCAAAAATTCACTCTAGTACTAGAGTACTTAACTTTAATCTTTCCTTTGATGTTTGTGCAAACTCCTAAAGCGTCATTCTTTGCTTTGGGTGGGACTGTGTGCCCTTGCTTCTTACTACTTGTATTGATAGCAGTATTAGCTCGATATTGTTGTCATAGTTCACGTGCTGGTAATGCATGTGCTTTACATTCACATTGGAAAAATAGTACTTAAACAATATTTAATGTCTAAGTAACTGTTGTTTTGGTATGCGTGGGATTTGCATCTGTACCACATCGCCAGGCATCACTGGGACATGGCTCAGGTGAGGGCCAAGGGCAGGTGATGGAGATTGAACGTAGTTCTGGAGACAACAGTGCTGGCTGCATGCCTTTCTCAGCTCTCTCCTTCAAGGCCACCACATGGCCTCCTGTCACTACCTACACCCAGGCAGTCAGTCCTGGGGGGATTGTGCTCAGGGTCCTGGCAATGTCTACACTCACCTTTCATGATGGTGAAGGGGAAAAAGTGTTTTCACTCTTTGCCGCATCTTGAAAACTGATAACTCTGGTGCTATTCCTAGTACTGACTATTAAATTTTTCTGTCCCACTGGAAATATCTTTCTTTGAATTTTGTTTAAGGGTAATTTTCCTACTGGAAGCATCAGGGAAGCTTACCTTAATATTAAGGAGATGCAGTCATCTTTGGTCTCTGACTTTCTTAATTTTTCTGCTTATCTTTATGGGATGCATCATGCAGATAAACCTTTTTAATGATTACAGATTTGTCTAAGGAATACATTTTGCATATCCCAAATATTAAAATGGATCTTGCTGTGGTTTTTGAGTCTGAAAAAAAGCTCAGAAGGCAGTATTTGAGTGCCTCAAATTCTAAGGAAGTGATGCATGAACCAGTGAAGCTTGGAAAGGATGTTTGTTTGTGTTTGTCAGATAACACATGGAATTTGTGATATAACTACTTGTTGGCTACTTTTGTGCTTGAGGAGTTCCCACCATCCTCTGATGCCTGTAATGCTGCACAGCTTTTCAGATCCATTCTTTTCCTCCAGCACTCCCAGCTATAACTACGCACCAAACATGGATAAGCACTGGATTATGCAGTACACGGGGCCCATGCTGCCTATCCACATGGAGTTTACAAATGTCTTGCAGCGCAAAAGACTTCAGACCCTGATGTCAGTTGATGACTCCATGGAAAGAGTGAGTTCAAGAAACAACTGTGAATACAATCTTTTTAGTTTGTAATAAAATTAAATTAATTAACTCGTTTTTTACCTTCACCAACCACATTCTGGGTAGTCATTGTGCTATGAAGAATTACTCCACTTCCCCCAGCAGAAATTAGTTCTGTTTCTCTGCAATATAATGCCAAGCTCTTCACTTTCTTTTTTCAATTGCTGGGTCAATAAACTGATTACTTTTTTTAAAGGGAAAAGTCACTTGGCCTAATACAAAACCTTGTATTAACAGAAGATGCATCACTGTGTGTACACATGGATAGACACAGATGTACACATGACAACTTCTATTCATTTCACATGCTCCCTTCACAGTTCATCCTTCAGCTGAAATCTGGGAACTGGCAAATCATAGCAACTCAGGTGTCAGTCTACAAGTGTTTGCAGAAGTTAGGCTATGCAGTGTACAGCTAATTATAGGTAACATGATACATGAACTATTAGGTGTACTTTGTATGACTTTTTGTTCCAAAATCAAGCACCATGACCAAAGATCTTCCCCTAGAGAGATTTCTTTAAACTTTAATAAAAATTTACAGCCTTTTCCCAAGCCCACAACTGTAAGGAATGAGCACGTTGTAGACTAACACAGTAAATCAAATCTGAATACCTTTTCCCCTAAAGCTGTAGCAGACTTTTTTCACAATCTGTGTTTGAGTACAAAATGAATTCTGAACATATTAATGCAACTACACCATTTTTTTTCTATTCTAATTTTCTGGACCTGTTTCATTGTCCCCTCTGTCAAATGTGAAATTGAACTTGTAAGTTGATTTGCTAGCAGCACAGTAAAGACAAGATGTACAAATGCTTCTCTGCAGAATGTCTGTGTCGACAGAATCACTGATGCCATGTTTGGTCCTGTATATTAAAGGTTTATATATGGTGGTTATGCATGATTATGCACAAAACATGTTTTGCTACATTTTACTCAGAGTTCTTTCTCTGTTGTATTGCAGTTACACCAAATGCTTGCAGAGATGGGAGAACTGGAGAATACCTACATTATTTACACTGCTGACCATGGTTACCATATTGGGCAGTTTGGGCTGGTCAAGGGGAAGTCAATGCCATATGACTTTGATATTCGAGTTCCTTTCTTTATTCGTGGTCCAAGTGTAGAGCCGGGATCAGTGTATGTTCTCTTATGTCTCTAGCACAGCTGTTGAGCATAATGTAAAATGTTTCTAAGAGCATGTAACTATCACTTTGTCCACCTTCATTTCATAAAGGATGCCCTATTGTTGCAGAGCTATGAGTCTCATAAAAGAGGCAGGCCTCTCACTTTGCATATTATGAATAAGTTATAATGGAGATGAGAAAACTGTGTAATGCATAGTCCTCTTGGCTTTGACTCTGGGTTTTGCTTTTAAAAACTGTGTGATCATCTTTACTGCTCACTCCATGGTTTATCAGAATGGATGGCATCATGCCCTCATTTTCAACGAGACAAGAGCAGTGTGGCTGCTGTGCCTCATTTTATTGTGCTGAGCTTTTACCTTGTAGTGGCAGCCTGCAGTACTTGCCTATCATTCTGAGTTGTAGACTTCAAAGGAGGTTTTCTAAACTTAGCACTTGTGTAGAGCTTTACATTTTCAAAGCCCTGATAAACATTAATTACAATTCTATTTCCCAGAGAATGTGAAGACTTATGTATCAAACACATGACAACTATGACCTTTTCTGTTGATTTGCAGAGTACCTCAGATAGTTCTGAATATTGATCTCGCTCCAACAATTCTGGATATAGCTGGACTTGACACACCTCCAGATATGGATGGCAAATCTGTCCTAAAGCTTCTGGACTTGGAGAGACCAGGAAACAGGTGGGTCTCAACCAGTCCAGAAACAAACACCTGAGTAACTCAATAACTGAGTACAAAAAGAGATTCTGTGAAAATGAGCTGTGTCATGGCAACAAACACAGCTTTTCCATTTGAAGAGTCTCATAAATAGCACATCCATAAAATTGCGTGTATTTATAAGTGGAGAGTTGTTTTTTCAAAAATAATTTGTTAACACCAGCAGTGCTTTAAGTAAGTGGCAGCAGTAAATATTATTATTCTACTTTCAGGTTTCGAACAAACAAGAAGACCAAAATTTGGCGTGACACATTTCTGGTGGAAAGAGGGTAATTATTAGGGGTGAGAGAGTTTTGGGAGAGCGTGCCTGCTGGGAACACTCTCTTGTACGTGTTTTCCTTTCTGCTCCCTCCTCTTTGTTTTTATGGTCAGAGAAGCAGTAAATTTTATGAGCAAACTTAAAGGCCTCACTTCTTTCCTAGTTTGCCACCACTGTCTTTGCAATGGGCTGTGCTCCAAAATCCTACCTCTGAAGAAATTTGAAAGGATGCTTTTCTGGTGCCTCTCCTAGCCTCTTTCCCTGACATTGTGCTCGTGCCCAGTTATGCCACCATCTGACTTATTTTTTACCAAATCTGTGTTTCAAATCCAGCTGTGCAGAATCCTTTTATCAACTGATTCTGTATTTTCCATCGCATATTGGAAGCATTCTTCATTTTTGTTCCAGCTAAGAAAATACTTATATTTAAATTAGATTTATGACTATAACTGCTTCTCTTTTCACTGATACCTCTTAGATCCTCTCATCTTGCCAGTTGTTGCTGAGAAAATTTTCTCCGGGTAAAAATTTTACAGCACTTTCCTTTGGCATTTTATGAATTTACAGATTATGGAAATCTTCTGTAATGTCTTACAAAACAGGGCATATAAGGGACATTGTAATATATAAGGTACAGCCAAGCTAGCGCTGAATATGAAAGTCCTGTTGTGTCTTCAGCAGGATTTTTCAGCGAGGCAAGTACTGTGTCAGGGAGTTTTGCCGTGTGAAAGAACAGACATTTATGTATGAATGGTGGTGAACTGTACCAGTTAGATGTATTTAGCAACTCTTGTTTCTCTTTGGGTAATTTTCAGTCAGTCACCTAAGCCTTTTGTTCACTACATGACCTACCCTGAAGGTTTGTAACAGAAATGTGGGAATTTTTTTCCCTGAGAAGACAGTAAACCTTCAGGTAACTTTGGTTTCCAAGTTATGTTCATCTTCTTTAGAGTTTAGAATGTATTTAAAATGTTCAACTTTATTTTTTTATAAGCAAATTTCTACGCAAGAAGGAGGAATCCAGCAAAAACACTCAACAGTCTAATCAACTACCAAAATATGAGAGAGTAAAAGAATTGTGCCAACAAGCAAGATATCAGACAGCCTGTGAACAACCAGGACAGGTAAGCCACGAATAACTGCACTCTTCCAGGTGCCACGGGGAATATGTATTTTACACTATGGATCAAAAAAATTTAAAGAATATGGTATTTGAAAGGTAACTAAAAGATCATTGTTGTGAATATCTTCAGGGGAAAAAACCAACCCAGACACAAAGTGCTCTAAGCAGTGCTCCAGTTTAGGTGTTGAAGGTCTGGCCCTTAGTTTACTGTCTCAGTACCGGTCTTTGGGTAATACTCCCATGCTCAAACATAACATGGAATGACTGTGAAATGACTACTTTTTCTTTGATTCAGTGTATTGCTAAACAAGCAAGATAATTCACTGTTAAATTATGAGTAATGGAGACAACCTTTTTGAGCAGTGAAGGCTTGTACTCCCTGGGCTAGTTCAGAATTACTGAAGCAAGATGATTAGTCCTAAGGTGATTTCATTTGCTGCGATGAACAACTGAACAATACACTTAGTAATCATCATGCTTTGTTATTTATTGAAACACCTTAGTAGAATGGTCCCCTTACTCAGAAGTGCTTGCTGTTTCAGGTCACTGTAAGGATTCAGACAGGGATATCCATACTGAAGAATTAGTTTTTCTTCTTGTAGCCTTAATTATTTCAGTATAAGGCCAGACTTTGATACAAAGGTCTAATTGCCTGCTCATGAAAACAGAAGTTACTGCACCCCTGACTGCTGTGCTTACACCTGAAGCTCTGTAGTGTGTATACAGGGAGAGAGCTAAACTAAGAAAAAGTGAGTCTGACTCCAAATTCTCTTCATTATGTTCTGAATTAATGCTATACCTATATGCTAACATATAAAGATTAATTCACTGGGGAGATGTGTAAGGAATCTGTATGCCTTCTCATTGACACCACCACCAACCATGCTGGGGCACATGCTGGGGACCTCAAGCAGTGGCTTGTGACTGCCATGCCATCCTCCTGCTCCATCCCCACACGCCTCCCCAGAGAAGTGTGAGGTGATTTCTCCCAGGCAGGCACTTCCCTCAGATGTTTGCTCAGACCACTGCAGCCAGCCGTAGGCCTGGCGCTGAAATATCAGGAGGCTGTTTTGAACAAGGGCATAAAGCCTTCACTGTGCTCCCCTCCCCTCCACAGCCACCCGTGGTGCAGGTAGAGGTCTGTACAGCAAACGGGAGGGCGCTGGGGAGAGCTCACTTGCTGGGAGAAATGCTCCGTCCCTACATTTCCCCTTCTCATTCATTAGAGCACAGTGTTACCATAAATCTTGGTTAATCAAGTTGGAATGGAGTAGTGTTTTGGCTGGCACATCCTTGGTCAGGTCCTCTGCCACAGCTCTCACCTCACACATGCTCCTTAAATGCGGCCACTTCTTAAAGGATATACACAATATCACAGTCTCACCCAAGGGCAAAGTTTTCAGGAGTTCAAGCGCTGCCATTGTAAACAGAGATTAAGTTTGAAAATCTGAACATTTTATAAAAGCTAAAGGAGATCAGTGAAGTCATTTAGACTGTTAGACGCTAAAATGTTTAGTTTTAAGGTACCAAAATATTTTCTTTGCAATTATTACTTATATTTATTACCTCCTACACCAGAATCCGGATTTGGAATAACTTTACTTAAAAAGTTAAGTGCCCTGACCAGATATCACAACTGAAGCAGTAGGAAACACTGCTCACAGCTCTGTTCTCAGCCCAGGGCTGTAGATAATTCCATCAGGCAGAGCATCATGAGGGGTGGTAGCACATCCTCTGGGCTCGTTCAGGGACTGGTGCACAGACCCACTCCTCCCACCCCATTCACTCTCATACCAGCCCTGAGAACCAAGGCCAGTTTCTCTGTCAGGGATGGTCTACATGAGGTGCTCACAAGGAAGCCAACACAGAACAGTAAGAGTGTGTATTTAAAGAGCAACACTGAAATAGCATGAGCTTAAGTGAGGCACTGCAGTGTGAAATAAGTGTCTGCAGGATTTTTTCCATGTAGAAAAGTCCTTAAAAAAATAGAAGTTAGTAGGTCAAATAATTTTACTTTAGTCCACATGAGTTCCAGTGTGCCTTTATTAGGCATCATAGTTTAATGGAAGGTTTCTCCAGCAGATTTGCCCAGTCATTTTGCACCTCTTGGAAAAGAGAAAGAAAGAAATACTGTTCTGTGACACTTAACTTCATTTTATCTGTAGAGATCATTATATTTAATTTCAATTACATAAGTGTGTTTATAGAAAAAATCTTCAGTTTAATTACGATGGCTTATAATGCTTCCTACATTTACTCTAATCAATTGCAGTTAATGTCAGTTAAATGAAAATTGCCTTCACAGAATGAGTGATTGCTGCCACATTTTTAAATAATGAAATTAGTGGTCTGTGGGAAGTTGCTGCTGAATGTCTGAAACTAAGCATTTGGGGAATCAATATGCCAATGTACTGTGTAGTACCTTTATAGCTTGTTCTTAACTTAAAATTACTTAAGTCAGTATTTAGTTTATTTGAAATAGAGAACACAAGGAAGTTGAAAAAGAAAAAAAATTAGTTTTTCCTGTATTAAAATGAGGTGTGATCTTGAGACCTTCTAGTTTCAAAATCTCCAGGGATATGGTGCTCTGGACAGTAATTGCTTCAGCTTATTTTCTATAAAAAAAAAAAAGAAAAGAACTCGGCATAGTAAAGATAATTTTTAATTAAATTTTTTGATGTCCAATATCTATCTGAAAGTAGACAAACCTAAAAAATGGGGAGGAGAAAAGAGAAAATATTAAACATCTGTATAATATAAACTGCTTTCACCATGTTTTTTTAATGTATTTAAATTTTTTAGCAACACTGACAAATTGCAGCACTTTCATGGTAGAGCACTGTGTCCTTTCTATTTTTTCATAATCCACTTTATCGGAGGACAGTTTCCAAAAGTTCACTCACGTCCTTGAGAACGTATAAGAAATGAGATGTGCATTGGATATGTTCACTCTATGAGCTTTGTTCAGGCAATCATTAACTTGGGTCAACAGTGAGCCCTTGCCAAGGAGAGGAGCACTCCTGCTGAGCTGCATCTCAAGAGCACTGCTAGCAGGTCATGGGAAGTGAGCACACCTTGGTGCCTGTGGGCTACAGCTGAAGTACTGCATTCTGTTGGGGACCTTCATGAGCAGCGGAACTTGGGTTATCTGGAGCAAGTCCAGTGAAGGACCCCCGAGATGGTGACAAAATAGTGAGGAGGGGCAGAGGTTTTTTTAGCCAGGGGAACAGAAGGCAAAGGGGAAATCTGATTGTTTCCTTTGATTGACTAATGGCTAACTAGAGTGAAGACAGTCCCAGGCACTTCTTGGAGGTACACAGCAAAGTGGTCATCAGCAAGAGACAAGTTGCAGCAAGGGAAAGTTTAACTAGATGCATGGCATGGAAAAAAAATGTTACCATAAGCATGATTAAGAACTGAAGCCCAAAGAGGCCGTGGGAGGGTCCATTCAGGGGTACTTCCAAAACCTAGTAATTTTGTTGCTGCTTTGAGAAGGTTAAACCGAATGACCTCCAGATGTTCCTTCCAGTACACATTGCTTGCTTAGTACTTGAACTTGAAGAGTTCGTGTTTTCTTCTTCATCCTCAGCTTCCTAACTTGGGAAATGCTGTTAATTTTGTCTGTCTTGTAAGTTATGGGTCACCTGTTCATATCATTCTTGGATATAGACTAGATTTTGGCTCCCACCCTGGTCCCATCACGCCTAGGCTGGGTTCATTTCTCCTGCCAAGGGAGCAGCAGTGGATGGGCTCTTTGCTCATCTTTGGGTCTTGGAGCAGGATAAAAGCTTCCTTTGCAGTCCCTGCACAGTGCAAAGAATGCTCAAGAAATTATGATGGGTGGTTTCCTTCATAGTTTAATGTGCCAAATTTGCCACCAGTTTACATTGTGTAACTTACTGAGGCCACCTGATTGAGCCCAATTGGTTTAGCAATGGATACTGATGGGTTTAACACTTAAATGGTTTGCAGGATATTTTTATATTTCATTGATATATGTTTACCATCTCAGCTTTATTGTAATAAGGTACACAGTACAGAAATGTCGATTCATCTGCAGCATTGCTATCCCTGCTATTGTTTTCAAATGGTGTGAACTTATAACTAAAGCTTTGTTAATTTTCCAATAGAGCAGAAGTAATAGCATGTGAACAAGTGTTTCTCTGCATTAATACGACCTTATCATGACACAAATCTCTCCTGAGATTTCCATTGGAATTACCTGAGAGGAGAATATATGTTAGTTCAGGAGGTTTAGAGGAAAGCTGCTCTTAAATCCTCTGGCAGGTTATTTTTGTTGAACTCACTCCATCTTCTCACCCACAAAATTCTTCTGGATACTTAGCAAATATCAAATAAAACCATGTTAACTAGGTTTTCATTTATACTTTTTCTTTCTCTCTTTCCTTACCTAAATGTGTAATGAAGGAGTTGAATTAATTCATAAGTATTTAATTCTTTTTCTCTCCACCAGTCTGAATCATAGGAATTTTCCTGAGGCATAATTTTGACTTCAGGGACTTACTCTTTCCCAGATCACAGTTACCTTTTCAGGTCTTGTGACTGATAGGCTGTCTCCAGTGTACTGCTCAATCCATTATTTTTGATCAGTATCAAATCCATAGCCAAACATGGATTTTTATCCTCTTAGAAAAATTACACAAACCACAACCTTGTTTTAAAATTTTCCCAACAGGAGAAAAAGAACCATCCTCCCCAAAAGAGGATTCCAAAGCATTGTGTTTAAAATTTCAGCTCTTAGGTTGGATGACTTAGCAATGAAACCCAAACATGGGTCTGTTTATTTTATGGGCATACATCTCCTACCATCTGCTTGGCACTACCTGTCAGTTTGTGAACAGAAAACATCTGAAACTTGTAAAGATCTGTGATCTGGTGCCAGCTTCAATGAGCACTGACAGTAGGCAGAATGGAAAAATGCATCATGCTGCCCATATCTGTATGACATGCATGCCCATGAACTCAAACTCTGCTAGACAGGTATGATGTTGTAGTCAGACCCTCTGGGTGCTCTTTATTCATGCACTTCAGCTTTAGAGATGCATAATACTGTATTTTCTCAGGAAGAATTGAATTCCAAAACTACCCTGAGGAAACAATGTTTTGTTTGGAGGAAATGCCTGAAGACTGTATAGTGAGATTTTAGTTAGATTACATCTCAATGTATTTTACAGTGATCTGAGGCTTTACAGGTAGTCACTGGGGACATGTTGCTGAATCTAAACATCAGTCCTGCGGTAAATGTGCAAGATTCTCCTGGCTCTGATCCAAAGAACACATTATGTAGTCTGTACTCTTATTTCACACGTATTCTTCATCCTTTAAAAACCTAACATGAGAATTTAATTTTATTTTTCAGATTCATATTTATCACATTATCATATTAGTGTTCAGTCAAAAGCATATCTATTTGTCATACTATAAGAACACTTGCCATCAATCAGCTTACAGATAATATTGTAAAGGAAATTAGAATGGGGCTTATTAGGTATAGTCTGGTTTGGCTTGATTATCTATGTTCTCATAAAATAAATATCACAGACCAAACATTTGTATAGGTCAGCTTTATGACCAGCTGCAGAGTATGAATAAAAACACATAAGCTGGTAAGAGCTGGCCAGAAGTGTCAGGTGGCTCGCCAGCCACTGACAGCCAGACCCAAGCACCCACTAAAAGTCAACTAAAATTATGATATAGCATATAAATGTTACTCCTGGATCCTCCTAATTCCAGAACAAACTCCTGATGCTTGCAGAATTTGAAAGGCACTGGTGATCAACCTGTTTTACCAGAGCATCGATTCAAAGCTGGCTTATCTTTGCCATCTGCCCATTGATATAATCTTTTCTTAGTAATAATTCAGCAGAGAACCTATGTACAGGCTTAACTGAAAGCATATGTGTTTGGGACGTATGTGCTTAAAACTAAGTGCATACTTCAGTGCTTTTGTGAACAGCTCTTGTAAGCGATTCCTCACTTTAGACCCTGCAGAGTCATCCCTCATAGTTGACAGAAACATGCCTGTAACTTAGTTGCTCAAGAATTCATAGAAATTGCCAGAAATTAAGATACTCCTAGTTAAAATACCACTCTGTTTATAAGTTGAAACAAAATATGAAGATAAGTTCCTTTATCTCTAAAAATAATCTTTCAAAGCATGATATTTCACATTTCAGCCTAAATATTAAAGTTTTTTATTAAACAGAGGTCAGCTCTTCCCAGATTTGACAATTCTCCAAATTTAAGCAATTCTTAATCTGAAGTATCAGCTCTATTCTGGATAAAATCCAGAGATATTCTGGGGAGATCACCAAGTTCTCCAGTTTCATCTCTTTCAATGCACAACTGCATTCAGCATTGTGACCATCATATTATGAGTGTTCTCTTAGCAGAAAGACTTTGGTAGACTGGTACCTTTTTAACAAAGCAATTTTTTTAAACCTTTTTTAAAGTAACTTTATGTGCCAAAAATATTTAAGGAGAAAACATAGTCTATGTAAGAAACATTTTTAGCACGGTCTGTAGTACTCCTTTGAGGTTCTCTTTTTGCAGAGTTTCTATTGTAAATTATCCAGTAAAATGCAATATAAACCAAGTCCTCTGCAAATTAAACAGATTATTATTGGTATTGCTATTTATAAGTAAAACACTACATTTTTCCAGTTTTTTGGATCCTATCTGCTTGCACCTGGGAGTGGCTGTTTATTGGATAACAGCAGAAGTCTGTTGATGTTGAGTTGTAACTACCGACAAGTTAATAGATTTGGTAGAGAATGCTATGGAAGTGAGATATTTTCTTTCTCAACCCAGGTGCCTACACTGCTTGAGCTGATAAAGCAGTTCATGCATTTTTTATAATTAGGAACTCGTGTAAGCGTGAAACTTAAGATCAGTCCTGTCTATACATCAAGAATGCAAAATTCTGTAGTCTGCAAACTTCCTAGGCAATTTTCTTCCTTTTTCTTAAACTTGTGAAGTAGCTCAAAAGTTTTATATGGTTATTTCTGTTACAGAGTGATTAATTCCTTAATTCTTTTTTTCCTCCAGTTCTGTTCCTGTGCATTTAACTGAATGTATTTCTAAAGTCAGTCATACATTTTTGTGTATATTACATCAGTTCTTATAGGACAAACTGCTTCCCTATCTGTTGAACTGCTGACCACTACATTTGTCAGGAACACTTCTCAGGGGGTAAGGCTGTGTATATAAATAACCCTCTTTGAATATATATTCACACTGACAGACTCTGGAGCATGAGTCAATAGAAGGTGGTTCAGTTATGAGAGAGTGGTACAGAAATTGGGATCTGCCCTTACAGGCAACATCAACTCAGTTCTAAAATGAAGGACAAGATTTTTTTTTTTCCATAAACATGCAGCATTCCAATTTCCCTGAGCAAATCTGGCAAACCATGCCTGTTAAACAGCTGCACTCATGTGCAATGTTCAAGTACTGCTGAGATGTAAGAACACAGATTAGTATTTCCAGGGACATTTAGGAGCCTTGGTCAGGACCAGGGTTCATGACTGCTCTATGGGAATGCACAGAGGACACGATCTTAGCCTGTAAACATTTGTCAGAATTCAGGTCCAGTTCAGCAGAATGAACTGCTGCTACACTGCACTGTTTACCATAGCCAAATAATTACAGAGCATTTTTCAATATGCTGTGTGAAATGGCCACTTTGAATGCCACAGAGAAAGCAAAAGCAAGACAGTTCTGATTGCATTAGCACAGCCCTGAACCAGACTCCCTTACCAGCATTATCACATCAATTCCTCTGGCACTCACCCAGATCTGGCAACTGCTAATAGAGGAGAACGGTACACACATACACAGCCCATGATGGTATTTTTATCTAAACTGTTCTCAAATTTAGAGCATACCTTTTAAACCAGGAAAAAAGGGAAATGAGGTCTTGAGGACATGTTTAAATTAATGAGGTCTTCATTTTTCAGGCCTTATCTTAATGTTCCCTAGACTGAGCAATAATACTCAAAGTCAGTCATACATTAGAAAAATGAAAAAGCACCTGTAAAAATATTGCTGCTGTGTTATATTTCCGGTTGCATGTTTTTCAGGGTTTCATAGCTTTGTGATATAATCTGACAAGGTATTTAACACTGATGTGTCTACTGCAAATACTAGGTGTTTACATTTCATAGAAACCCTTAGCTTACCTACTATTGAGACATCTTTCATGAATTGTCTAGTTCATTTCCCCTCTATATAAGGGGGCAGCAACTGTCTCAAAGCTGTCACAGTCTATTAACTATGCAAAGTTGATTTAAATCCTGCCAAAGTAGCTATTTACAGTGCAGTGCATCACAGTGATTCATGCTGAATGTACAGTTTCTTGCCTTAATTATAATCAGTAGTGAAATAGACTTACTTAGTTTTAAGGCTGTGGCACAACTGGTTAATACCAGGCAGTCGGGATCACAGGTAGTTACAAAGTCAATTGGTGTTTTCTTGCTTGTGTAGCTCTAAGTCACAACTGGAGTCATGCCAGTAGCAGTGCAAAGCAAAGCCATCAAGTACAAAAAATAGCTTTTACCCAGTCCATGTGCTCCCCTTTGTCTTTGAAATGTCTTTATAAGGGCAAACTTCTACCCCCAGAAGAAAATGCATCATGGCAATGGCATTATCCAAGGAAGAGTTCCTGCTGCAGAACTGCTGCAGTGCTTGCCTCTCCACTGAGGAACAGGAACATATACTTAGATGTTTACACTTCAGGTTTGACAGAGATTAAAGCAGATCGACTTCTGAAGGCTAGGCTAGGTTAGGGAGGCAAGGCTAGGATATTACAGGATTGGGTAGGTATTGTGGTTTAACCCCAGCCAGCACCCAAACACCACACTGCTGCTCACTCACTCCCCCACCAGTGGGACTGGGGAGAGAATCAGGATGGTGAAAGTGATGATTGTTGTAGGTTGAGATAAAGACAGTATAATATGGGAAGCAAAAGTCACACAAGCAAAGCAAAACAAAGAATTAATTCACTGCTTCCCATGGGCAGGCAGGTATTCAACCTTCTCCAGGAGAGCAGGCCCCCATCACATGTAATGGTGACTTGTGAAGACAAACACCATCATTCCAAATATCGCCCCTTCTTCCTTCTTCCTCCAACTTTATGTACTGGGCATGATGTCATATGGTCTGGAATATACTTCTGGTCAGTTTGGGTCACCTGTCCCAGCTGTGTCTCCTCAGCCTCCCACACACACCCCCAACTTCCTTGCCAGCGTGGCAGTATGAAGCCCTGCTCAGCAATAACAAAAACATCTCTGTATTATCACCACTGTTCAGCACAAATCCAAAGCACAGCCCCATATCAGCCACTGTGAAGACAATTAACTCTACCCCAGCCAAAACCAGCACAGTAGTATAGGCTAGAACTATTTCTGTTGGAAGGAACCTACGACAATCATTGAATCCAACTGCCTGACCACTTCCAGGACTGACCAGAAGTTAAAGTATATTGCTAGAGGTGTTGGGCAAATGCCTCTTAACAGGCTTGGAGCTTCAACCACCTCTCTAGGAAACCTGTAGCAGGTTTTGGCCACCCTAATGGTAAAGAAATGCTTCCTAATGTCCAATCTGAATCTCCTCTGCCATAACTTTCAGCCATTTCCACCTGTTCTGTCACTGGATCCACACCTTCTCTGCTTCCCCTCCTCAGGGAGTTGTGTAGAGCAAAGAGGTTGCCCTTCAGTCTTCTTTCTTCAAACTGGACAAATGCGAAGTCCTTAGCTACTCAGTCCTACACCTTTACTTGTCCTTAGTTGCCTCTTCAAGTGGCTGCCAGGGACAGGGAGGGCTCTGGGAGGAGCTGGCAGCCAGCACACACAGATCCAGACAAGGCTCCAAGTGCATATGCAGAATAGACCCTACTTGGTTCAGGGTAATTGTAAACCAGCAAAGCCCCTTCCAGTGGGATAAGTCCCACCAGGTTTCAGGTGTGGGGTTTCAGGATTCCATTGGTGTGGAAGCATTAAAGATCCTCTTTCACCTTTCCTTCTCCTCTGAAGCTAAATTGAGGCAGAATGTAAACTGAAGGTGGGGAACTGAGGTGAGAGGGAAATAGTTGCTGGAGGGTAGGTGATGAAATGAGATGAAAGCAGGAAAAGATGAGTCAATGACAGGAAAAAGGCTGACGCAGGTTAAGTTTCACAATGTGACTGAAACAATGTAACAGCTTGTTGCAGCCAAATGGCAGGTTCCTATTTTTTCTCTACTGTTAGTTAAGGTCTTTTAATTCTGATTTAGTCCTCTTTTCTCCTATTGAGGTGAGAGTAAATCAGCATAGGGGTTCCTAAATCAGCATGCAGCCTGAAGCAAGGACTGTGCCATATTCCTATGGCAACACTCAATTGTTAGATTAGCTTAGGTGTCTTGTGAAATATCACCATAAAAAAGAAGATAAACATGGGGAAAATAAGAAAACATAAAGAAAATAAAATCTAACTAAGACGAATTTATTTTGTATGTATGCCAATGTTGGGGGTTTTTTAATTGGTGGAGGAGTAGGGATCCAAAAAACAAACCTAATAATCCTGAACTTCAAAGAGCAGTTTGGTATTCATAGCGGGAAGGAAGGTAGAAAACAAGGGATGGGAAGGGGCAGTGCATTCAGTCACAGTCTTCTTTTATGTGCATTAATGCATTTTATAGATCTAAAGATGAGCAGAAGGACCATTATGACTTAATGCATAATGCATGCTCAGTGCCTGATTGCACTGGCATGGGCAGGGATTCAGGAAAGTTAGGCCGAAAATTCCATCTTAGGACTCCAAAGCGTCACTATAATGACACTTTTTAAAGTAAATTAAAAAAAAAGAGGAAATGAATCACTTTTAATCCCTGTTTTAAATAGAGAACTATTATTGGCTTGTACTAGACACAGAGAGTTTTGTTTCAATGTTAGTCATAATACTGTTAAAAATTATCTGAATGGTTATTGAAGCCACTCCCAGAACCTGTTGCTATAATTAATGATAGACAAAGAGAATACTTATTCTACTTTAAAATGGTGCTTTTGAGACTCATTGAAGACTAGTGCCATATGTTTATAACTGTAACATATACCCAATAAACACAGGAAATACAGTGGTGCAGTCAGCTCTTATCCTGTAACAATCATCTCTTGCTGTGGTAGGAATAGTACACATGCTATTGCAGAATGTAGTCTGCAAAGCTTTAAAGCTGTTGAACACTGTTGCTTCTAGAAAGTCACATTTGTAGGTCTATGTTTACACTTAAGCCTTGGCAGCCATCAGACTTGGTCAGGTTGATGTCCTTTTACACATGCTTACTGTTCTGAGATCAGAGTTGTGCCATTCCATTGGCAAGGTCTCACCATGGAATCCATCTTTAACTCAGCCAACATGTTGGGTCAGAGAGTGGTGCTGTGGTTCAGACCCATTTCAGCTCATCCCTCATATTGCCAGGTCCACAAATCTACCTGAAGGCTTTGTTTTCTTTCTTCATTCCTCAGTCAGCATGACAGCATCCCCAAAATGGTCCAGACCAGCCATTAGTTAATGGAACTTTCTGAAATGTGTATGCTCTGATATTATTGTCCATTTCAAAAATTAAGTTGGGGACTCCATTAGGACCAGCATCTAGCCATCATGTTGTTATTAATGAGAGAAAGCTACTTAATGCTATTCAGTCCTGGGAACCAAAAAAGGACACATTATAGGGAAACTAAACTGAAACTACAGCTAGAAGGTTCCAGTTATCAATAGCATTATTGAGTTTTGTTCTTTACAATATCCAGCCAAATTTAATTGCTTTGTGTGCAAACTGTGGTCATTGTGCCTTAAGATGCAAAAAGTGAACAAAACTCATTGGATAATAGTAATTTATGGTTGTATCAAAATTCTAAATAAACACCCCTATTTCTAGTTCTCCTTATTGTTATTCAGACTACTATTGACTTAAAATCTTCACAGGCTTCTTATTTTGTGTAGTGTATTGCAAGTGCTGTATATGGCAAGCTTTGGTCATGGGCAAAGGACCCCTGATCTCTCAGCACCTACCCATATTTTTTTGAAATTTACATTTAGCTTTTTTAAGACAGTGTCATGTGGAAAGGAAATTAAGGTCCCAGTAGCTTTTTAATTTGAAATGTGAAAGTAAGTGGATCCACTGGAAAAATCCACCTGGAATCTTCCTTCTGGTTCAGTGATGTTGATAATTAAGTCAGACAGATATTGTGCAGACAAGCTGGAAAAAAACCCTTTGTTTCCTCTTATTCTCCCACTCTTGCTCTGACATTCAGCACACATACAATGCTTTTTACAGGTACTCCTTCCAGACTGCACCTTTTCCTTCCAAGTCTGATACAATCTCAAGACTTATATATCCAAAGAAGTTTATCCAAAATAATTTCTTGTTTACTGTCCCTAAGGTTCTTCCCCTCACTTGCACCTGCTGGCTGTAGGGAGTGGTTTATGTATTTTTTTGTAGATTACATGCACAATTTGTCCTTTACTTTCCAAGGAGCCCTCAACTGAACCAGTTCTTCGTCTTTGGGTTTTTTTTATTTTTTCCTGAATTGTGTTAGAAATTCCAAGTCACAGAACAAAGAAATAAAGTTTGTTTCCTTCGAAGAAGAAAAAGAGTTGGTGAAAACAGCCCTGACAGCTGTACTCCTTGGCTCAGTAAATTAAGACTTTTTACTTGCACTTTTCACGGATGTGTTTAGTCTAGATGGTCTTGATGTATATTTTTTTTCTTTTGTCTGGGTTGTATTTTTTATGCAGATTTGCAGTGATTTCATTTAAGCGTATGTTTGCCTAGCATGAGAAAGATGTTGGGAAGTATGCAAGTGAATTTGTGCCTTAGAATGTTTCCCTTCTCAGTTTGTTATTTGAAAGACTGCTTAAATTTTTAAAGAAATTTACCTGTCTTGTTTTACGATCCAACAGGGGTTTGGAAGGCTGTTGGGAAATCAGCTTCATTTCTCTCTTTCTCTCTCTCTCACAGAAATGGCAGTGCACAGAGGATGCTTCTGGCAAACTTCGAATTCACAAGTGTAAGGTGTCTAGCGACATACTTGCCATCAGAAAGAGAACCCGCAGCATTCACTCCCGAGGATACAGCAGTAAAGACAAAGACTGCAACTGTGGAGACACTGATTACCGAAACAGCAGGACTCAAAGGAAAAATCAAAGACAGTTCTTGAGAAACCCTAATGCGCAAAGTAAGTGTTATTCGATCTCTTGCGCTCTGAGGCAAAGAGCAGGGGAAAATGGCTAGCAGAGCATTGTTCTACCAGCGTGCTCTTGCTTTCACCTCTGTGTCTAATGAAGACATCCGTAATTGGTACTTGGGTTCTACATAATTGCCTCTGTAATAAGTACATAAAGGGGTAAAAGCCTAATGGGCTTGCGCCACGACAAGGGGTAACACTACTACCTAAACTAGGGCTAAAGCTGGAGAGTGACTTTTTACAAGGTTATGTAGTGATAGGACAAGGGGGAATGGCTTTAAGCTTGAAGAGAATAGGTTTGGATTAGCTATTAGAAAGAAGTTCAGTACTGTGAGGGTGGTGAGGCACTGGGACAGGTTGTCCAGAGAAGTTGTGGGTGCTCCATTCCTGGATGTGTTCAGAGCTGTGTTCTGTGGGGCTTTGAGCAACCTGGTCTAGTGGCAGGTCTTCCTGCTTGTGGCACTGGGGTTGGAATGAGATGATCTTTTAGGTCCCATCCAAGGCAAACCATTCTTTGATTCTAATTATATTATAACAGTATTTATCCTTTGGATCACAGTGAGGATAGCCTTTAGGCTGCCTTTGTGGTGGTGGTGGTGATGCTCTGGTGCCACCTCTCGCTGTCCTCACACATAACAACCTGGTGGCATCTGCGGGTGAGTCGGTGCCTGTACATGCCAAGGTGACCAGTGCAAGTGTTTTCTTGCATCGTTAACGCTGAATTCACTCGCTGCTGGGTGATATCCCGCAGACACCTGTTACACGAGGCACTGTGGTGCTGGGGCTGCTCTCGGATTGAAACACTGCTCGGCTCTCTCTCTTCCCTGCACATCCATAGCGGGATCACCGCAGGGACGCGAGTGAGATTACAGTGTCCTCTAGTGGAGCGTGGGCAGAAGGGAATGTTCAAGAGGGTTTTAGGACGGCAGCACTTGTGTTTGTTTCTACTAGTGACTTCTACAAAAGAAGGCTGTTTAACAAAGCCATTATTTTAAACGAAGCAAGTATTTTCTTCTCTCTGCCAAGCAATTAAAGTGAAGGTCTATAGCTATAGCAGTAGATGCGGACACAGATTTTAGACTTGGTTCAAGAGCAGGCTGTATTCTCCTGCTCTCTAATTAGGATACTAGACTAGGGAATAAAATAAAGATAGGTCTTTAAAGCAAAAAGATAGTGAAGTCATGAGAAACACAAAAGGTAGAAAATGCTGCACAGATGTTTATGAAATAAGAAAATAATGTCAGTATAATTCAAAATATTTCCTTATTTAGAATTCCACTCTGGATGTGAACAAGAATCCCTGGTATTCTTTGTACATTCAACCACAATATTGTCTGTCTCAAATTGTCTCATTGTTCAAACTAAATGCTGCCCTGATATAATTTCTTCCATTTGTTTAGTATGATCTAAGGAACCTCACAATGCAGACTCTGCCTGAAAGTCTACATGTCACAGACTACAAGGATGATTCTCAAACTGGAGAATGTTCCCTCAAGTGATATTTTCAAAGGGAGATAACTACTGCATGTCTTGGAAAGAGCTGTTGCCAAGTCACTAGCAAGGGCTAAATGGGAATTGCGACCAAGGGAAGTTACCTGAGGAAAGAAAATAGGGAAAGGTTGGAAAACATCTGAAGGAGGCATCAGAAGAAGTTATGCTTTTCTCCTTTACAACATTCTTATGCCTCTTCCCTCCTCTGCCTCCTCTAAATCAGCCTTAATGCTCCTCTGAGTAGAGCAGGGAAAGACTTATGATGAAGAGACATTGTTAAGGGAATGAGGAGTTAAAGGCTCAGTCTTCAGACGACATGTAGATGAATACTTGTATATTCCGTCCTTTCAGTCACTTGATTATTAAGTAGTATCATCAGAGGCTGTTAAATGGAAGAAAATTGTTCCATCTGACCCTATGAATGTTTCTGCATAATTTTATTAAAGAGTAATAGGCTATAGATCAGAAAGATGCTTTGAAACTAGCTTTTCTGTTCAGGAAGATTAATGTCTTCATTGCCTTGACTGAGAACTCTTTTTTTCACCTGACAGCAGGCAGTTCCTGGAGTGGCTTAGGACAGGGTGGTTTGAATGAAAAGTTGAATCAGGTTCACTATCTGCACTTGTGCAAGATTCTTGCAGGAAACGTTCAGTGTGAGACTCTTAAAGACACTAACATAAAAACTGCGAGTAGAACTGACACTACCTGCCAAAGGCACCACTTTCTTACAGTTGCTGTTTCCTGCTGCATGAATTATTGTTAGGTGACATAGGTGTGCTCAGCATAGACATAATAAATGGAAATGCCCTATAACTGATTTTTTTACAAGCTGAATTTTGTATTTCTAGAGCTCTCTGTGTGTGTTTTTGCTAGACAGAACATGCTTTGATATGGTATTGACTACGGGTTTTATCAGCTTAATTTGGGTCAAATGCATTTAGCAAAAGAAGTAAAGGTCTTTCAGACTGAGCCCAAATAGGTTTTCTTAATATTAAAAACCCCTCAAAAAGTTAATTGTCTTTATCAGTCTTACTCACATACACAGTAACTAAAAGAGCTGCAAATCTACTAAGCTCATAGCTTTCAAGGGGTGAAAGTGACATAATAAATCACTGCAGCTCTGCAATGCAGCAGTTTTTTGGTGGTCTCTGACTTGCACACATAAATACAGAAGATGTGTGTGTCAAAATATATGTACATATATAGAGAGAGATCCATACAGATACATATGGACTGGTATATGATGGATTCTTATCCTTTTAGTTCTTACCTTTAAAAAAGAAAAGTGTTAACCGTTTAAAAAATTATTTTGATTCTAAAGCCTAAGTCAAATGTCACATGCCAATTTATAGGTGGTGACCTTGTTGCACAGTACGAAACGGTATAATTTTCTAAAGTGATTTCTAATCCTGTAATCTCTGATTTTTTTGAGTGTCTCTTTCTAGAAGTATGATTTCTGAGTTACTGATTTTATCTGAAGATACAGATGCCAACTGTGACATAAGATCAGGCTAATGTGAAATGCAAACCTTGAAGCAGTCAAAATTTCATGCTACTTATGAAAGTGTGGGCCACAATGTATCAGAAAATCATTATATAACTTGCTGTAAAGTCAGAGAAAAAATAAGCTGTTTTTACTGAACATCATTGTTACTCTTTGGGATAGGTTTTGTGTTCATGGCATGGGTCGTGTAGATACGTATATTCATTAGTGGGAATGCTTCTTTTTTTTTTGCTTCAGAATATAAACCTCGATTTGTTCACACTCGCCAAACCCGGTCCTTGTCTGTGGAATTTGAAGGTGAAATATATGACATAAATCTGGAAGAAGAAGAATTACAGGTGTTAAAGACTAGAAGTATCACCAAGCGTCACAATGCTGAAAACGAGGAAGAAACAGAGGAAATTGCTATCCGTGATGCAATGTTTGCTGATGGCACTGATGCTGTAGGTCAACCCAGCTCTGTGAGAGTGACACACAAGTATGATTGCTTTTTCTATGTTGTTTTTTTTCTTATTAAAATGAAATCTTCATTTTCTAACTGTGTTCTCTCTCTGTCCATACAATATTTAGGAACTTAAAACTGTCATCGTAGATTTCAGATAAACCTGAGTCGTATTTTTTAGGAAGTCGAATAATTTATATTTAGTATATATATTTAAAAGGAGGTCTCTAGGTTTTCTTTCTGAGGAGAAGTAGACATCTCTAGAGGGAGATTCATCCTCCATATCAAAACATGCATCTCATGATGGATTAATCACTCTATTAAGCTGACGCTTCTGCTGTTCATTATGAAGTCTAGGCTACCAGCTTAGTGTAGAGGCCTAAATTTGAGATGACTGAAATCCCACTCTACATGAGGATAGATTAGATCAGTTACATCATGTTTCTTAATGTTTAGTTGTTTGCAGCCATTAGCATTAGCTAAGATAGATTAGGCCTGTTTCTTCAGGCTGAGAGAACTGGATCTGTTCAGCCTGGAGGAGAGAAGGCTCTGGAGGCACCTTGTGGCAGCTTTCCAGTGTCTAAAGGCCAGGTTGGATGTGGCCATGAGCAACCTGGTTTGGTGGGTGGCATCCCCCATGGCAGGGGGTTGGAAATAAATGGTCTTAAAAGTCCCTTCCAACCCAAAACATTCTGTGATTCTGTGATCCTGAAGAAACCTGCAATCATTTTTTCCATCCTGGAAGATGCTTAGATTTAAATTTTTAGCCCTACACTAAATCTGAATGAAATACTTTTTAGTTTTAAAATGTTAATTTGATTTATCTGAAAATCCAGAAATATGCAGGCAACAAAAGCTCTGTTTTAACCTTTTTATTGTATTTAAAACATAAGCATGTCTCTCTTTTTTTTTTTTTTTTTACATAAAAGTTAGTTGAATCAGTAAAAATTATCCCTTTTTTACATTGATCATTTCTAATCATGGAATTAATAAAACTTTAAATTGTATTCCAGGAAAATTATTATTTCTCCATAAAGTGTTTTGACCTTTACAGAATACAGTATTGCTTTAAGCATTCTTTGAGTGAAGAAAAAAACAGAATGCGATAATATGCATCTTTTTTTCTGCAATTCTTCTCAAACATTAAAAGGGTTCTGATGAAGCTGGTGGTTAAATAAACAACTGCACATTTAATTAACAAGAGGCTTTAAATTCTGCACAGAATTTTACTTCTATTTCAATTAACTTCTGATTGATTAAGAATATTATTGCATGTTTTGCTTAGGAGGCACAGAGCATCTGTCATGGATGTGAGGATATTTTTTTCCAGAGAAAACAGATCCCTGCAATTATTATTATTAAGTCAGCATAAGAAGGCCTTGTAGAGTTTATTTATTTATTAACAGAATATAAATATTAATTGATTAGGAATGTCAGAAGAAAAAGTGGGTAGGGAACTGGGAAATCATTGACTTTCTTCTTTCTATTTGTTAAACTCATGTCTATAGGTGTTTTATTCTCCCAAATGACACTATTCACTGTGAGAGGGAGCTGTACCAATCTGCCAGAGCCTGGAAGGACCACAAGGCTTACATTGATAAGGAGGTAAGAAGTATTTTAAAATCTGACTGAAGTCTTTGCATTGCTGCCTTTTCAAAGTGTAATTCTGACTTGGAAACATTCTCTGCAGATCGAAGCTCTCCAAGACAAAATTAAGAATTTGAGGGAAGTTAGAGGACACCTAAAAAGAAGAAAACCAGATGAATGTGATTGTAGTAAACAGAGGTAAGAGAGATGGCATTTAATACTGTGAGATACAGTGATTTCTGGGGCTTACACATTTTCCAGGAGTTTTGAGATGGAAGATAAAGAACCTAAGCTTTATTGATATTTATAACCAGTGTAGGTACCTATTTTAGTTAGCTACATTTTATGAGTAGAAGCTACTGTTAATCACAAGAAGATAAACTTTAACGTTGTAAGATTAAATACAAATATGTTTGTATGCTACAAGCATGTTTGAATCCAGCTGTAGTTTTGCCTAAGGTCATTCACACAGGTTTAACTTTCTTAAATGAAGTGAAAATTGTAAGGCATTCTGTATAGTTCCTTAAGAAAATGTCAAGGATAGTATGTTTCTGTTTTGGCTTTGTGTTGGAAATAATTACTTAATAATTCCTAATCATTTTCCCTGTAGCTATTACAACAAAGAGAAAGGGGTGAGGGCCCAAGAGAAACTCAAGAGCCATCTTCATCCCTTCAAGTAAGATTGTTATTATCCTCTCATTCTCACAGTTGGCTTTTTGGTGACTGGAGAAACACAGTTTTGGGGATTTAGTGGGTTTTTCTTTTGGATTTTCTGGGTGCTTTTTGTATATAGAGGAAGGGGAAGGGTGAGGGAAAGTAAAGGTCACACATAGCAAGCTCTCACAAGAAACATTCAATAGTTTTGGACCAAATTATGAAAGTTTATGGATAATTTTAAAACCAATTAATAGAAAATGGATGAAAACAGTATTATCACAGACTGATCAATGGTTTTTAAAAAGATCCAGTTAAATGTAAATGCAGCACTGCATCATTTCTCATGCTTGCTGAAGGAAACACCTTGTCACAACAGCTGGGGTGGAAGGTGAGCTGTCATATTCTCATCCTCACACCTTTAAAAAAGCCAGAAAGATACAGAAACTGCTGGTCCTGTTGTTAACCAAACAGAGACTGTTCTTGGTCAGTGCCCAACTTCCTCTCTAAACAGAGAAGCAGCACAGGAAGTGGATGGCAAACTGCAGCTGTTCAAGGAGAACCGGAGAAGGAAGAAGGAAAGAAAGGGGAAAAGGCGCCAGAAGAAAGGAGACGAGTGTAGCCTTCCTGGACTGACATGCTTTACCCATGACAACAACCACTGGCAAACAGCACCATTCTGGAGCTGTAAGTCTTATGTCCATGTGCAGAAGTGATCCAGCTTATCCTTTGCTGTTATTGCAGGTTTTCCTCTTTGTGCAATCGGAGCATTATTTTGACCTTTAGTGGTGTCACAAACTTCAGCACAAAAAAGGTCTACTTTAGTTGTAATGTTTTTATTTCAAAGTGTATAAAAACTTACCATGAACAAAATGCAGATAATTTCCTTTATGAATTCTTCCCATTATTCTCATTTTCTATATACTAAAATAATTTTTAAATCACAATTGCGTAGTGCTCATCTGGTGTATATGAACAAAATATTAGAGGTAAAAGCTTTTTAAATCTCTCTAAACATCAGGGAGATAACTTTCCTATTGAGACATACTTCAACATTTCTCAGTATTCTGCATTAACAAAAAAAATTACCATTCTCATCTTTGGTGGTGGAGAAAGAAAAGTGATTGAAAACATTATTTCCAAAAACTTCTTCAAGATCAGGTGATGATAACTTACAACATACTTGACTCCAAGCAGAAAATTTGCTAAGAACAGCTTTTCATTAGGAGAAAGAAATTGTCTCCCAGTGATTGCATTAGGACTTCTGCTAATATGTATTTTACTTTTTAAAATTATGTTAAGTAGTCATCTGCATGATTTTTGTTTTAAAGACAACAATTAAATTGGCTAATTACTTTTTAACTGTGGACTAACAAACAGTTATGAAAAGAGTTCTCATATTGCTGTGCATTCTGGGACTTTGACACAGTCCATAATTTAAAGAAGAGCTAGTGTATTATAATACAAATACTATTAATTATTAATGTATTATTATACCATTACTATTTTTATGACGTTTGTTCAGAACATTGATACTGTTACAGCTAATCATAGTACTCAAATCTAAATAAATCTAAATAAAAATATAAGGCAATGTTTATTACTGGAATTAAACATACTAGTAGAAGAAACAAGCATATTATTTTTCACTGAAATCTAATAACTTGTTTCTTTAATTACAGTGGGGTCTTTCTGTGCTTGCACAAGCTCGAATAACAACACTTATTGGTGTTTGCGAACAGTTAATGACACGCACAATTTTCTCTTTTGTGAGTTTGCAACTGGCTTCTTGGAATATTTTGATATGAACACTGATCCCTATCAGGTAAAACCCATCCCCTATTACAAAATGTTGTTGCCAGAGTCCTCTGTTTTGTTTTGTTTTTCTATTTCTGTTAACAAGCATTGTTTCCCTCCATTTCCCTCTTTCTCAGCTGACCAACACAGTGCACACAGTGGAAAGAGGCATTTTGAATCAATTGCACATACAGCTAATGGAACTGCGCAGTTGTCAAGGTTATAAGCAGTGCAATCCGAGGCCAAAGGGACTTGAAACAGGTACAAGATGAATAGTAGTGTTTATTTGCATTTTATTACTATTTTTTCATCTACTTAAGTACTAATCATATGCATGAAGTGTCACTCTCCTAAATGTTGCTGTAAATAGTCTGGAATGATCCATATACACCTACACAACCACATGACCAGTTTGCACAGGTTATTCTTGACAGATATTGATGGCAAAAAACAGCATTTGAGAGAAATCTGCAGGAAGGATTTCATGGTTTTGGAGCTAATCCATAATGCAGATCTTCATAATCATAACTCTTTTTTCTGTTGCAGGGTTTATTTGGTTAGTTTTTACCTCCCAGTATCAGGTGAGGTATTAAATCTTGTGTTTATTCCAATTGCTGTCTGCCTATGTGAACAACTTCAGATTCTACACCACAACTGAGACTAAACAGTGCAAACGTCTTATCAGCAGTAGTCTCCTCCATTTTTTTAAGAAAAGAGTATTTCTTTACAAGAGTCACTGAGTACAAAAATTCTTATCTCTGGAATTCATTGGACTTAACTTTGGCTGATTGAACATTGTAATTTTTTTTTACAGGAATATTCCCTTCTACATAATTTGTGCTGCATCTTTGTATCTCCATCTACAAGTATTTCTCCTTTTTACATTATCTAAGTGTTTGGGGGTTTTACGACTTTTGAAAGACTGTGTTTTTCAGTTCTTTTACATAAACTTCCAGGTAATCTTTGTTGGACTGCAGCTCTGTCTTTATTTAACACAGTACATTTCTTTTTAGGACTTAGGTGCTGTGCATGGAAAATGACATTGTGAATGGTTTTATAAGTTCTAAACACTAACAAAAGTTACTCTTGTATTTTCCTATATCAGGAAATAAAGATGGAGGAAGCTATGATCCACACAGGTATCCACACTTTTTTATTCTACTCAGCAGCTTCTTTCCAAATAATTGCATGACTCCAGTCCATTTCAACTAATGTCTGTATCCTGCCATGTTGCACACCGCATAGCTTTTGATGCATGCATTTTCTAACTGCTCTACACTGAACTTGGCCATTGTTTTTTAGATCTACCATTCTGCATTTAACGTAGTTCATTGTCATAGCAAGACTTCACACAGCCCATATTTCATGCCTGTATTTTTAGATGTTTACCCAAGGAAAATGACACAAAAAAAATCAGCTCTTTCGGGTTGCTTTCATGTTATCAGGTTGATTTTGGATGCGTTGGAGGTTTTTTCTGGTTTGCTTTAGTAAGTCTGTACAGCTGCTTTTTAAATGTAAACCAAATGTGCTTAAAAAGCTTTCTGCACTACAAAGAACCTAATCAAACCTATGGAAGTAAAGTAAAATCTTCTCACTGGCTTTAGGAAATGTTGGCAGACACTACTTTAAGCAAAAGCAGTGCTCAATATGAGCAGCATGTGCTCAGAAGCCAGCAGGAGACTGTTCAATATAAGTGTGGCAGAAAGATGAGGCTCCTTTGGGCTGGGACCAGATCACACAAGCATGAAATGAAATTCTTAAAAAGGTTATATTATTTGAACTGAGAAAGGGCACCAGGTGAGCATTTTTATACCTAATGCTTGAACTTAAAGAATACATGAAAGTAGGCTGTTTGCAAGTATATTTTTCTGCTTGCACATGTATTTACTGTGCCTACATGTTTATCATGCAGAGGCCTGTGTCTGTTGCTGGAGAAACCAGTCAAACATAAAGCAAAAACCTGAAGAGACTGAAAAACCACAGGTCTTAACAGTACTGCACTTGCTGTTCATGGAGCAGTACTTGTCCTCAGGGTGAAAAACAGATTAACATCTGTTTAGTGTCATCAGTAGATTTGACTCCTTATCACAGTTTATCAGTTTTACGCATTTTCATTTCTGTGTTCTGTGGAGGACTAACTCCTGATACACATTGTTTACCTGAGAAGTAAACTGGGTCCAAGGGGGTATACAAATCTACATGAAACTTTTTTCACAGGATCTTCTGAAAAGAACCTTGTCATGAGTTTCCAGCAGCCAGGGAACAATTAAGCAAACGTATTTCAGTGTTTCATAGATCTCCAGTTTAAGCAGCTAATTTTTCTTTGCAGCCAATACTGTATTTTCTCATTTGAGTAGTTTTGAGATCTAGGAAAATTATAAGCTTGCACTTGGTTTATATCCTGCAGTTTGCGTTGCTTGTTAGAGTGTGGTGGGAGCTGGTTACTACAATGATAGAAAGTAATCGTAATTATGCTTTTAAGTCTTTAATTAGAAGGTGTCCTTGTAATCATTCCTCATTTTAACTACAGATCTAACATAAATAGCATTTTTGAATTGTAGGATTGCATGAAATAGTAGAGCATAATGGATTAATCTTTAAATTGTATCTTACTACACTGTTTAGTAACAAAAACGTTTTAACTTTGGGTAACAACAGAACATAAAATAAACATTTTGCTACTGGGATAAAGAGCAGGTATAGTATAACACAAGTGATATTGCTCCACACACAGCTTCTCAATACATGCAAATGCTTGCATTCAACATTTTGGTTCAAGCCATCTTGGTGGCATATGTTTTTCTTTTCTAAAACAAACAAAAATTAAATAAGCAAAAACAATTAATCAGGAATCATTACAACAGTCTCTTAGAGGATCCTTTTCTTCATGCCTGCAGAGAAACAAATAGAATAAGAAAGGAAGAGCCCTGTGCTGCTAAATAATCTGAACGGACCCTTAGGCTTCTTTCAGACCATGCACTTTCTCCACTCAGACCTGTTTCAAGTTCCAAATGCCCTGAGCTGCACTGCTTGTGTTGCAACTAAAACACGGGGACAACAGGCGAGTTTGGAAATAGCCAGTACAGTGCTGTTTGCTTAATACGCAGGAGAGAGTGTTCTTCCCTTCAGAAGGGAAGAACTTATGTTGCCTCTGTCCTTTGAGGGACAGAATGTGGCTCTGCAGACATAGTTCATAACAGGATGTATGAACTGCACATTCCTCTCTCCTCTCCTACTTGTCTAAAGCTTTTCAAAGCCACCAAGGATATGATTGTACCTATTTGTCTTTAGTCCAGAGGAGACATATTCAAATCTCTTCTTAGTTTTGAGACAACCCAGCCACAGATGGCATCACAGTACTCCAGGGTATGTTAAATGGAGAGTAAAGCTTAACTAATGCTTGATTTTAAAACAAACAAGCAAAAAACCTGAATAAGTTTTGCTGTGAACAGTTAGCAAGAATTTTTCTGTCTTCTGGGTCTATATCACAGCTGATAAATTCCAAAATACTGATCAAGGAAACTACTGCCATGCTGTTAACTCAAATGACACTCATCTGCACTATCTTGTTTCAAATCTATTTGTAATGAAATTTCTTACAGGGGAAAACCTTTTCTTTCCTCTCTTCTTTCCTGTGTGTGCTTTGATTTCAGTGGGAAAATTTCACGCTTACTGCAAGTTGTGGGATTAAGATGTGAGCTAACTTGCTCAGTCAACCAACATAGTCAGCTCTAGGATCTTAAGACTTTGCTTTCCTGTTTAACATGTATGAATACGAGTTACCTCTGTCCTTTGTGTTCAAACAAGCTATTTTCTTCTGCTTGACACGAAGATCATGGAACAATTCCCAATGCCTTTCCAGCAGTTAAACATCCTGAGACTGCAGAAACAGTGCCACATGGCATAGAGGGCAAAAATTAGATCCAGCATGAAGGACCATACAGCTCGGACTTTCAGCTGTTTTGTAGGAATACAACAAACTCCTTGCTGATCTTATTCCTCCACAGCACTGTCCCATTGCCCTGCTGCTGAGGCTCCTGGGAAAACCTGTTCCTCTTCACTGGTTCCCAGACGTTCCCACTGCCCAACCTGCCACCCCAGCTTGCTCAGCTCAACCCTCTGTCCCACTGCCAGGAGTGATCAGCAGAGGCTCTTCTGGGCACAAAGACACCTTTCTGGCCCCTTCTTTGCCCACTGCCCCCACTGCCCTGGTTAAGCCCCAAACTGGTCAAACAGCATCACTCCTGTTTCATTTTCTGGCATAACATACCAAATTGCTTTGGCCCGTTATAGTTCCTACAGCAGTTTGTTTCTCTATACAGGCTCTGATGTTGCAAAGAAAAAAATTATGAAACTATTGATAGAAATAATAACAGAGAAAAATTTAAATATCATCACATTTGCAGCATAATTAATATGTTAGAGGGTTTGGTAACCGAATTCCCTGAAAAAAGCATCTCTCCCTGTGATGTTTTTTAGGACCCTTTAAGCCTGTCAACACTGGAATAGTAAGTCGTCTTTCTTGAAATCTGTGTGGTATTTAATTATCTTTTGTTTCAGGAAAGAGATCACCTATATTTGACTTACTAAGATGGCTCACGTGTGGCCATGCCATTTCATTTCTCCTGTCTACTTCAGGAAAAGAAAGAAGGAAGACACTCTGTCATAGCTGCTTTAATAAATACCAAATGCTTGTGTTTCTTCCTGGAACAGGAAGTTTGCCAAGTGTTTCCAAAAAAACCCTACATTCTAGATCTTGATTTAAAAAAATAAAAATATTCAAATTTTATATTGTAAAATATTTAAATTGCATAACGTGAAGAAATAACAATTAAGAGCAAAGATGCAGGTGTTTTCAAGTAAAGAAAGTGGTTTCCTTTTGGTGGGAGTAGAGTAAGGCCCCACATCATAAGAAAATCTCAAGGTTTTTGTCTGACCATACTAGGATTTTTCTGATTTTCCATATGATGGACTAAAGATTGGAGAAATTCTTTGCACGGTGAAATCCCATGCTAGAAAGAAACAAAGAATTTATGATGGAGAGTGTTGTATCTTCTGTTCTACTTGAATAAGGAAAAAAAAGGGCAACTTAAAATGCAAACAAATTTATGGAAATGCCAAGAACCAACTGTAGGGATGAAAGGCTCAGTATAGATGAGTGAGCTCAGTTCACACTGTTGGACTAAAGCCACTTGAACTTCTAAAGTAATTGCTACTAGTCTATGTGCCTGTACAATTTTCAGAAGGAGAATAAATCATACCAGTGAATTAATTACTAAAGATTGCCTGCAATGTCATTTGTAAGGACAAATTTGTCACTTTCCCTGAGAGACATTTGCATTGCCTGATTAATTTTTCCTTGTAGATCACTTTGTTGATAAAGTCTTTGGACTGAACCCAGTCTGCGCAGTGAATTAAATGAAATAGTGCTTTTCAGTGTTACTTGTCAATATAAAATGGGCTTCACACCCACAGCTGATAATCTGAATACTATAGTTACTGTAGCGACTTTTTAAAATACTTTGGAAGTGGGTTTCCTTCATGTCTTTGTGTGTTCTGACTGTAATCAATAAAAAGTGAAGCTCCATTGCTACTTATAGACTCATATCTTTGCCCCTTATTCACACTTATTTGATACAGCTGTTAGATATTTTCTTCAAAAGGTTTTTTTTAATAAACAAAACCTTAAGATTCTCTATCTGTGTATATTTTAACACTATTTTACAAAGTGGCACAGTCCTATAAATAATTCACATTAATTTTTTACAGCTTTTATTTCCCCTAACGGCTCCATATAATTTAACATTAATATTTACAAAATAGATCAAACCCACCTTTGGCTATATTTTATTAAATAAAATGTGTCTAGTTAGTTCGTAGATCTGATTTCTTAAGCTACCCAGAAACCAAATTCACATGGGCCTTGAAGTTCAGTTCACCATTGGATTTCAGAGTTAGTCCCATCTTTTATACTTAACCATTGTTTGATTTTTGCATATTTTGCTGAAGTGTTCAGGAAAGGTGAATGAATTATTTGTGTGTTGAAACATCTTTCCTGCTTTGAAATATCGGAGAAAAGACTTATCTCTGAATGTCATCATGAAGCCCCATTAGACCAGGTTTTGTCCTTTTTTATTCAGCCCAAGCATGTAGCAGAAGACAGGGAGGGGTTCCTGTGGTGTGTTTATCAGGAGCTGTGAACATATCCAAGGCCAGAACACCTCATCTGATGACAGAAGAGGTGGAATGTTGTACAAATTGAGCTACCTACTTTATGAACAGTGGTGCTTTCAAGCAAATTGGAGTAGAAACACATGTGGAAGCTTGCACTTTTAATAGTGTTCACCATTAGGCTTTATTCTTTCTTTCAACAGAGGACAGTTATGGGATGGATGGGAAGGCTAACCTGCCCAGTTTCACTGGCGACATTGACTGGCAAGGACTGGAAGGCTTGTACAGTGTGAATGAAAGTGTATATGAATACAGATACAACTTTAGACTTAGTCTGGCTGACTGGACTAATTACTTGAAGGATATAGATAGAATGTTTGCACTGCTGAACAGTTACTACCAGAAAAATAAAACAGACAAGAATAACACTGCTCAAAGCAACGGGGATGGAGATGAATCATCCACACCATTTACCATGGTGGAAATGACTTCTGCTGAAGAATCAAGTGGCCTCACTGCAGAAGAGTTGCAGCTGATTGTGCCAACAGACTTTGGAGCCCTTGCTTTGAGCCCAGTGACTTTAAGTCAGGAGAGGAAACTTGAATTAAACAATGATATTCCCGAGAAAAGTAGTTTGAATGACGCACACTGGAAAAATAGTCATCAAGCTGAAAAATGGATGGCGGATAAAGAATTGGATCGTTTTGATGCGGATTTCAGTGGAAACGGTTTGATAGAGTTGGAGTCCCGGCATACTTTCATGCTCCAGCCCATCAGCATTCCTCAAAAAGACACTCATCAGGATAGTGATGCTGTGGAAGATATATTTGAGGATCAAATGTATCTTCCCATGAGGTCTGATGAACCCCTTGTTCATCAGGCTATAAACATATCCATTAGGGATTCATCTATCAGTGCCCAGAAAGCAGGAACTTTCGTAAAAAACACAAAACAGAGTCTTGCAGGAGAAAGTTCACAAATCCTAAATGTAGAAGGCAGTGCCTCAGCTCCACTCTCCTTGGATTAGATCCAGTTGTAAACTGTTAAGTTCTCCTTTTTCTTATTAGCAAACTAAAAAAGGTAATCATGACAACTGACATTCCATGTTTATTGTAGATATATTTTGCATCTAAACTGAGCCCAGTTCAGTATTTGTGTGCATTTTTTTTCATTTACATGCACATGCTTTTACTGTCATTCTCCTCACTGGGAAGCAAGATTTCCAGTTTTTCACTAAAAGAAACAGTGTTAACTTTGAAATACAGGAGCACATTCTGCAAAAGCTAAAAATTGTTTCTTTGAATAGGATGTCAGATTACTTTCTCAATTTCCAAATGATCCCACCATAATTGTTTCAGTTTGCCCAATATGCCTGCACAATGTCTTTCTCATCAATTATTTTAACCACTGGCAATTCTTAATGTCACGCTTTCAAGTAAAATGCACTTTTAAAATCTGTATGCCAAGAATCTAATACCGTACAGGTTCTTAGATGGCTCATTACCTCATGAAATTGTGAAACCAATAAAGAGATTGACAGGGAAGAGGTAAACAGTATGGATTGTGGAAACAGAGTCTTTGAAAATTATTTTAGTAAAAATAATGCATGGTTTTGTTACTTTAATTAAATTTGCTTTCAGAAAGGTATGGCTAATAATTGTTAACTGTAGAAGAATTTGTTTAAATTGGATTGTTTCCCTATATGTTGATGTTGTCAGTATTAATTTTTTTTTTTATGATAATGGTAGAAAAGTTTACATCAATACATAAATGCTTTTGTCACCCCACCTGATTTTTATTATTCTGAACAATATCTTGAAAGCATTATTATAATTTTGAGTCTTAAATTCTTTTTTTATTTCGAACAGGCATTAAAGGGAATAAAACCATGTTAGACTTCCACAATTTTAGATACAAAAGGCACATGAGGTTAAAAAAATAGTAGTTTAGATAATTTTTGGTATTTTATTCTAATTTTTTTCTTGAATTTTACCAAACATTAAATTTTATGAACTATAATACAAAAATTACTTTGAAAATCTGTGTTACTCGAAACCTAATATTTCCCCTTGCTTTTATAAATTTCTAAATAATTAGCACAACAACAAAAGAGAATTACCTCAAACAGATGTAATTCCACAGTGTCCAACTCACGGGTGTGTTCCTATCTGTTACATGTTATTTTGTGTAGTATTTTTTGGCTATTGCAAGCACTGCAACTTACATTCATTACATTGTATTTTAAGTTGAAACTTTTTAAAAAGGAGATTCTTTTAGTAGGATTTAATAATTTTAAGAAGCAGTCTTTTTGATGGACTCTGTAAATATGTTAAAATTACTAGTTCTTTATCTGATGTATAGGTCATGGGCTGGTTGATAGAAAAACGTATTTATGGTCATGAATGATGCTATTTGTACATAGGTTTTAAGTCACTAGGATACAAACTGTGTTTTTAATTCTTGTATAATATTTCTGTGATACTTTTATAGTACAATTCTGGCTTCAGGAAAGTCTAGAAGCAATATTTCTTGAAATAAAAAGTGTTTTACTTTACCTGCTTCAGAGACGTCCAGATGATCCAGTTTTCCTCCTAATTAAGTTTTATTTTAAAAATATGTTAGCAGTTCAAGCTTTAAAGAGTCCATTCACATTTGAAGCAACAGGTAATAAAATAACATACAACATTTTGAGAGTTATAAATTATTCCTGGAGATGTGATTAATACATATTTCTTTGTTTAAGACATGCTGTAATTTTTTTTGTTATTCCAAATTCATCCCATCCTTTCTTCCTTGAAGCCAGTGCACTGAGCTGCAGAACCAGCAGTTCCCAGAAGTAAAGCAGTGTTACATAAAGCCATGTCCTACTTTGCTGCTTTCTCTGCTCGCTGCAGAGTTCTCCCTGTGGCAGCAAAGCACAGGAGACAGGACACACAGGGCTTAACAAGAAGGGACCACAGATCTCTGGTCAGAAGTGTCTCCTTGTACAAGAGCTATCACAAAAAAGAATTTAAGTTTCAAGGTAGTCTCTCCCTTACTTGCACTCTGTTTGTTCAATGGCCTGTGAGCAAGATTAACTTCATACTTAAACTCAGTCTCTGAATCTGTGCCTCTTGAATTCTTCTTTTACATTGTTCTTGGACACTGATGGTCATGCTGACATGAAGTGACAAGTGAAGTTTGTGGGAATCAGGAAATTGTATGAACCTAAGTGTCCAAAAAGTCGTCATTGCAATGCCAGATAGACCCCCTGAGAGATGCCTGCCCTGGAAAGCACACTGGCAAACACAGGATGTTATTTCAAAACGGTGCAGAGCAGGCTGAGCCAGCAAGTTTGGGAGGACTTGAAGGACGAAGGCAAATTGAAGCAAGGTCCTCTACAACTACCTCTTGTATCTTTTGCAGGGTATTATCCAGCACCAACAATGTGCCCTATATTCTTTGAAAATACCCTTCTTTGAAAGAATGAAGCAAAAATCTTTCTTTTCTCCTAATGCTTGGGTAGAGATAAAGAAGGGTATGGTGCAGTAGGATGGTCCACACATTCACCTGATTTGTCCTTACTTGAGAGCTTAAAGTACTTACTCAGGAAATGGAAACTTCTAGGACAGTGCTCAGTCTTCCAAACTATCAGAAGCTTAGATACTGCCCCATCTTCTAAGCTAGGTGGGAGCCTTTTATACAGCTCTCTTACAGGAGTGTGGAGGAAAGAAAGTATAAAAGACACTTACTCTGTAGCCAAGAGATACGGGGAGCAATGCTCTCTTGGAAACATGCATCAAATATAAAACTAGGCCAACTTAAAGAGGGCAAAATCTGTCAATCCCTAAGTATGCATCCTAAGCAGTGTGTTGCTGTCTGAATATATTTTGCATTTTTTTCTGTACAGTACTTATCCCATAGCTGAGGCAGTCGAGATAGTCTGACTGTCAGGAAACTTTTACAGGTATTAGGCAGTTGCAGGCTCAGGAACAGAACAAGTGCCTAAATCTGACTTCATCAGCAAGCACTTCTCACAGCAGTCAAGGGGAGGGCTGAGAGGAAGACCTTTTTAGCTTTTTCTATATGCAGAGCATGGAAGGTGTGTCTATTCTTAAAGGCAGTACATAGTTAACTACATTCTGTAGAGTTCCTGGAGCTGGACAGGAAGAGCTTTAAGGCTTGCGCACCTGTGGGAGGTACCAACATTGTGTGAAGAGTTTCTTACAGAGTTTAAGGCAGACAGTATTGCCCTCACAGCCTTGGACAGTGTGAGACACTTTCTGAGACCTCCAAGCAACTAAAAACCCTGAAGAAAAGCAAATTTATATATATAGTGCTTAATTTCCAGAACTACGGACTTAGAATCACAGAATGGTTTGAGTCAGAAAGGATCTAAAAATAATCTAATTCCAGCCATTTACCATAGGCAGGGACATGACAGAGCTGTTGTAGACAGGTAACGTCTCATGTTCCTGAGGTGTTAATACACAGTAACAGTTTTGGAAACAAACAAAAAACACCAAAAATCAAACATTTGGATCAGAGCATTGTTCTGGACTTCAGCCACCTCTAGCTTTGTGTGACAGTTGAATGAAAGATTTTTCAGAGTTCAGGTCTGAGCATAAACCACCCCTACTCTACTCATCAAAATCCCTTTAGATTCCTGCAGCTATCCATACTGGAAGTCACTCAAGCACAGCGGGAGAGGATCTGTGTGTAAAACAGTCAGGGCTGAGAAGCCAAGAGCCTCAACCGCCCTGTTTGGGGAGATCTGCTCAGGACTTGACTTAAGCCCTGAGCAGCTGTGGATGGCTGGTGTCTGGTAGGTGTGATGCTGTAACAAAACATCCTTTAGTTTCAGAAGTAAACAATCCTGTTTGTGCGCTCTGACATCATTTGTCAGTGAGAACCGATGTGTAGTAAATAGGGCACAAGTCAGAGAGAGAGTTGTTTCTGAGACAGATGTGTTTCTGTCCTCTAACGGGACGCAGTCACAGCCCGAGCAACCTGCGAGCTGCCCGGGTTAACTTTACACCCTCTCGGGCAGCAGGTGTCAGTGCAGAGCCATACAACAAGTGCCTCTCCTTGAGCCTGCAGCCCTCGCTGTGCCTCCAGCCAGTGCCAAGTGGGTTATCTATTCACTCTTCAACTAGCAACAGTACCGGTGATGTGCTACAAATCTACTAACTTCATCCACAGCATATTCCTTGGTTTAACAGTTCTGGTCTTGGACACTGGTGACATTCAGGGGGATCTGCAAGATGCTTTTTCTGTGGTTGTATGTCTTGGAAATGAAAATGTGTCAGTCTTATTTTGAACTTGAAAATCACACAGGGTCTGTATCCCATAGATTTCTTTGCTGTCCATGAAACAGTAGCTTCTCTCTAGTTGAACACATCAGCTGAAGCTGCAGCATTGGCTGAGGGCTTGAATCTGGGCACACCACTCCAGTTTCTGACTCTGGTCTGAGAGCAAATTGCACTCAGATAACTCAGAAAGACAAGCCATATCCTAAATCAAAGCAAATTCAGCTGCTCCATAGCAGCAAAGTTTTGTTTGGTCATTGCTGGCGTCTGGGGGCTAATAGTATTCACAGTACATTGAGCAGTGAAGTTTCATAGAAACAAACCACATCTATGAAACATGTACTACAGGTCAAAACACGAAGATTAAGGGTTCAATAATGAAATATGTCTAGAAAAACACACTCAACTTCAACCTGCTAATCTTTTTATCTTGAGAGACCAGACTGCCTTGGGACAGAATTGCCAGCTATGGATACAACTATACTTTTAAAGTCCAGAGAGCAGTTCTATCTCCAAAGCCAAACTGCATGAACGATGTCATCACATCCATGCTGCTAGGCCAGGCTGGCGCCCTTCACATCATGTAGCACTTTGCCCTGGGTCTGCCCTTGTCTCTGTACTGATATTCCTGTGAACCCAAATCGTAATTTCCATTTGTTTTCTTTTTTAATTCCCAGTAATACAAGTGTTGCAACCACTGGAGCTCTTACAGCGTGGCACTGTGGGTAGTGCTGCTGTCCCTCCAGTGTCCTGTGAGAACACGGGGGTCCCTGGCACACATAGCCTGCAGTGCTGGGTGGCAGCAGAAGTGGGGGGAACCAAACCCGGCTCAGCTCCCACGTGCGGGAGCATCCTGCCGTAAAGCCCTTCCCCACAAACCACATGGAGACAATTGGTTGGTGTGGCCCAAATCAGAGCCAAGGACTGAACTCAGCACTCAGCAGTGTGGGCATCAGGAGTCCAGTCCTTGGGCTCATGCCCCAGTCCTCTTTTATTGAGCAGCATAGACATACAATCTTGCACTCTGTATTTTTTCCAACATTATCTATTTCAAATTTGTATTTCTTTGCATATAACTAGTATCAATCAAATTTAGTGCTAGACAAAATGGTGGGTCTTACAATTTAATTCTGTGCAATCAGTATAGTTGTGATTTGGTGGTCATTGAATTCAGTGCAAAGATTTGGTTTTGTCTGACAATGTACTAAAAGACCAAATACTTCTTCACCTTATCCAGAGTGATTACAGTTACTCATGTATGTTTTTCTTGCCTTCTTTTTTTTTGTCTGAAATAAAACACACATGATATGCTATTTTTTATTTCCAAGTATCAAGTATTCAAGAGTTTGTTTTGTAAACACATGTTTACAACAGATGCTGACAGCAATTTCATTAAATCATGGGTTATACAAATTTAAAATGGTTCTAAGTTCTGATGAGAAATAAAAGAAATAAATATCAATTAAAAAACACCATACAGGAGCCTAAAATATGCAAAAAACCCCCGCACAAACCAATTATTCTCTTTTTACCACTGCACAGCACCCACACACTCATACAATCAGACATACTCTACAAATTTCCTTAATACTCTACACATTTGCTTAATAATGAGTTTTTAAAAAACTAAACAGTGTGCCCACTCCATGCTCCTAAGATACTACCCCAACTGTTGCTGTTCTACATAAATCATTTGGTAGAGGTATGCACTGCAGCCAAGGGCAAAACTCCCATGTGCTCAACTGGTGAAAAGAGCAGGTCGTCTTTGAGGAAAGCCTTCACTCAACCATGGATCTCACTGACAGAAAATTATTTTCTTCCTTTTTTTTAACTGAAACTCAGCTCCAGATCATTTTGTACTTCTTGCTTGTTTTGTTTTGAAACTTCCCTCCATGATTTCAAATACAGACTTTGTTACAGAGGTGAAATTTTTTGCCAGTTGGAAGTGTAATTGAAGCTATTAGTGCTATTCAGAATACAGATACCTGTTCTGCATTAGCAGTCCAGGCACAATACCACAAAATAATTACTGTTCAGAATTCAAAATGGAAGGAAAAATTTTGTCTTCAGGATTTTAAACCCCAAACCCTCTGTTTTAAATCACAGCTGTAAGGGTAAATATCTTTTTTATCAAAAGAATTCACTTTGAGGAGACAGGTGTTGCTTAGGAAGCCTTTCCTGCCTGTAATGTGCCTTTTCCAAGGAGGTTAGATAGGTTTTTTTCCCTTTCCCTTCTGCATTCCACAGAAAGTGCAGACTCACTCTCTCCTGGTATGTGAGAAGAGAGATAAGGCTCAAAGCCCAAGAACTAATGGGAGGTTTTTGCTTTTTTTTCTTAAGGTCAGCATTTTTGCAGCTGGTGCAGGTTTTCCTTTGTAAGTTTTTAGTGTTCTTATCTTCAAAACAATTTTTTCTTGGATTCTTTCCACTGCCTTGGCATTTTAGGGGTTACCTGCATGTATCTTACTTCACAATAGCTCCCCTTAAAGTCAACCAGATTTGGACTTTCTCCACTGCTATAATTTGCTCATGTTCTACCCTCTCTTTCTGGTATTCCATGAAAGAACATTCATATTTCAGATCTGAATCCTCATTTTAAATCGAGCACCTACTAACATTGCTTGCTTAAGAGGTTTCAGAATTTAGCTCAGTGTTTCATGTCATTACTACAGGATTTATTTTTAGCCTTTGTTTAAGCAAAGCAACTAAATAAAGTCATTTAGTACAGCAGGATGAATACATTCTGCATGAGGTTTCTGTGGCCTGTATAACTTTTACTGTAGCTATAGGTGCTGGACCAAATCCTACACTGCCTTCTGAAATTACTTTCCCAAAGAGCTAGGTAGGAATTGCCCCACCAGGAATTACAAACACTGTCTTTGCTGGAGCAGTCCAGACTTGAGGAACAAAAACACATGCAGTTGCATCATTGACATGACTTGACTATTTTAAGTCATAGTGAACACATCATAAAATACTTCTGTACCTATTAGCACCACAGTGTTGTTTAGTCATTTGTCCAAAGATTATCAAGCTGTCTCACCTTTCTCAAGGTGAACAATGTTTTGGATGCTTTTTGTAGCCCTTCATGAATTCCAGAGCTTTTCACCTATTCTATATAATGAATAAAATGTTGTTACAGAATAACATTGTGACAACTGGGTTGAGACTGAAAAAATAAGAAAATATAGTACACATAATGGATAATGCAATAATTAGAACAGTAGAATGCAACCTGGATAAATAAGCATCTATTTTGTAACACTTGAAGTCAAGAAATCTTCAGAACTACTTTGAAATTGCAGAGGGGAAAAAAAGCCTGTCTGAAGGACTGGAGAGGCAACTTCTAAAAACCACAAGTATTACCTGCAGTTTAATGTCATGGATATGGCTACAGGATATGGGTAGTGTCAACTGTCCTCCTCAATTAACGTAAGAAATTATGAAGAAAATACAGAGAAGATTGCTTTCCTGAGGATCAGGTAGGATTTCAAACCTTTGGCCGCATGGTAACATGTATTAGTGACGTTCAATATGAAGATGACAAATCATGTGAACCCTGACCCTACACTATCCCCACACTGAAGGCTCCATATCTCTACTCTGTGACAATGTTTACATGAAACCTTTTTGAATTGTTATTTGTAAAACAAGATGTTAAAAGAGAAAAAGAAAGCCCTAATTCTCTACCAAAGAGTAAGTCTGCCACCACAAAGTGATAAAAGTGTCCATAAATTCAAGTCTGGTATGTGAAGAACCTGAAATGTGTTGATACGGGTTTAATGTATAAGGGGCAAACACTCTGTCCAAAGCAATGCTGATTCAGATTGCAGTCCAGGTAAATCTCTGTTACCAGGTGTTTTAAGCCCTTGGAGAGCAACCACAGCAGGATGGCTTCAGCTGGGGGAAGCCAGATACTGGAGAAATGCAGTATGGCATCTCCTATGCCATTATAAAAAGACATATTATTGAGAAACAGAAAAAGACAAACTGTTTAGGAAGGGGTTTTTTTCCTTCGAGCTCCCAAAATATTAGTAGCAACCAGTGAACAGAGTATAAAAGCTAAACAAGCATTTGCTAAAGCACCAACTTGTTAACTTCCAACCCAAGGTATGGCCCACCATTGGACTGATGAGGCCAAGAATCTGGCTCCAAAATGGCAATAAGACACTTTGGACCTATTTATTTATCATCAGTTTTATGTCAATACAACACCACGAATAGCTGTGGTATTACATGCACAGAAAGTGTAGTAAGGCAGCAATTATTCAGGCTTTTTGGGGCAAACTCCCAAAAGAACAGTACAGAAGGGCTGACCCCCTCTCCCAGACATGCTCTCTGGAGCAGGCAATGCTCTGCTACGTCTGTGCAGGATACTGAAAATTTGTCACCTCAACCTCTAGGGCCATATTCTGTCAAAGAGCACAATTCAAACCTACATAATTACTTGGAGAAATTTCACTGGCTCTAAGGTGAGAAAAATGCTTTATGTAATCTAATTCCCCATGTAACACAGAGGTTTTTAGTCAGAAATTTATAAAATAAGTGAATGGCAGGAAGAACTAGAATGTATCTCAGGGCATGTCCACAAAATACTTTTAATTTGAATTTTACTTGAAAACTTCCTCCATTGCCAGATATAAGAGCCATACATGAATGCCACAGGAGAGTACTCAAGTGTTACTTTGTGCTATTCTGAATCCACAGGGAAACAGCTCATCATGGAAATCACTCTTTGGGTAAAGGAATTTCTTCTTGAATGCAGATGGGATTCAGTCCCATACTTACATACATGCATTATTTTTAAGTGCATTACTTAAGTATATAAATTTACTCACATATTAAAATCTTCTGCTGGATCAGAACTATAATGAATTAATGGTTAATACTACAAATTAATAAGCTATATTAAAATATTTTTGAAAAAACTATATTCAGGCATTTGTAACTAATTTAGGGCCTTTCAAACTTACATTTCTAATACCTAGTAGGAGATTTGTGCCCTTACTTCACTTACATAACAGCAGGTTCTGAGAAACTGCATGTTACTATGTGCACTTTTAAAGATACACAGGTTGGCCAGAGACCTGAAAGTTTCCACATAAATAAAAATTGCACCATAATATTCAGCATTTCCTGCAGCTGCTCCCACTGTGCAAGAAGGATGTAAAATGTCACCAGTTCCAAATTATACCATGTTATACCCAGTATGCACATGGGGAAGAGGAGGGACTAAAACCACAGGGCTTTTGCCTAAAACTGGAAACACTGAAGAGTCCCACTCTCCAGATGATTTCAGCCCTACAAAGATCTATGAACCATCTCCTGAGGGTGCTGCACTCATAAGCACCCAAGACCATGGCTACACCCATTCTGAAATTTTGCCCCTTTTGAGGAAACAAGGTTGAATGAGAGGCTATGCAGGGACCTGTTCAGCCAAGTCCATGTATTTGGGCTACTTCTCCTCTCACATTCCTCACTCTAAGTCAGGAACACATGATGTAAGAGGGAATTAGGGGGCTCCCTGTGAGGGCATGATGGCACTTTGTTGACTTGTAGTTCATCACCCAGACACTGTTGCTCCATATTATCACTGGCTGGTTAAGTCCAGGTAGGTGACTTGGGTTTGCTACCAGCAGCAGCTTGTGGGGGAGCAGGACACCTGCTTTACCTTTTCTTGTACTCGCTCCTACCAAACCTTATTTGTCTTGGAGTAGAGAGGGAAGGTGGCAGAAATTACAAGTTAATGGAATTTTATATTCTATGGCAAGAGGATTTCACAGTAGGAAGACAGTATGGGACCCAGACCCTTCACTCGATGATAGGCAAAGTTCTTTTTTAGTTACTATCAAGTTGGTTTAGCACCATATGTCAATCATGACTACTGGCTAGGGAGGCACTCATTTTCTCTGGAGATTCTGCTTCCTTCAGCAATGACAACCTCAGAAAATAGCGTTTGTTCAGCAGGTCTCAGTCCATATTTCAGTCAATGACAAGGTTGGAATTGACTTCTCTAGGAAGTTAATGTGTTTCCCCTGCATGCCTTTATTGGTTTAGTTTAGACTGTTATAGCTTATTCAAAATAAACCCTCCTTCAGGAATCAGTTAAAAACTGGCCACAGTTTGGGTTTTCTTTCTTTTAGAGCATGCTGATTTAATTAAGTGATTTTGCAGAAATTTATTCATATTGTCAAAATTATCTGTATCCAAGAATAGTAACAAATTTGTTGGAAAAGAATTTTGTTTTGCATATAATGTTCAAAGAAAAATTAAAAGGCTATTGAAAATATGTAATGAAGGCTTTTTCCGTATTTCCAAAGTTAACATATTTCCTTCTACATTCCAATTCCTCAAATATTTCAAAACATGAATGTTTGTAGAAGTTGAAGGGTCAGGATTTCCTAAAAACATCAGTGGTCTCCATCCCAGCAAGCTCAGAATTTACTTGAAATAAGCTCAGAAGCAGCAGCAGATGCAGATGTGTCACTTCTCTCACACTCATTCTTTGGCATCAGTGCCATTAGTTCCTGACAATCCTAATCTGCTCTTGATATTCACATGTAACACAAGTGCACACAAGGCATGAAATAGATCAGGACAGATGACTCATCTCTAGTCTTTTGCAATTGCCTAAGTGCTCTGTTTCTCAGGTATTTGAAAAGATTGTCACTATTCACCTCACCCCATGATGATTAAAATGACGAAGTGACTAAAAATGGTGATGGGCTACAATTACATTTTGTTCTACTACCTTGCCTAAAATTTTGTCATGGCAGGAAATTCCTGGTGCAACAAGCATTTGAGACTGTAGCAAAAGTAAACATATCATCTACTCTGATCTCCTATAGCAAAAAAAGTATATATATACCAAACACCTTTGAGCCAAGGAAATTTATTTCTTGGGATAAAAAGTGTAGAAGCCAATATCTCAGGTGGCACATGCTGACTGAGGACACATAGTATCTGGTGGCTGCATAAAGAGACAAAAACTTTCTCAGTCTTTACCCCAAAAAGCTGTTAGTATGGACAGAATAGCACGAAATTATCAAAACAATATTCCTCTATCTTATAGTTTAGGGTAGAAAAATCTGAGTTTGCATACAGAAAGAATGAGAATTCTTACAAACTACAGAAATGGACTAAGACAGTCTGAAATAAGCAGCCACCACCTCAAGCTGAGCAAGCAGCCCTGTAGATAGTCCCATGTGCTGGTCAAGAAGAACCAGGAGATGATGAAAGGCAGTTGGCAAAGATGGAGAGGGAAATGTCCTCCCAGGACAACACAGTGGATGCCTAGAAGAGTACTGCCTTTAATTTCAAGGACTTGGTTCCATATAATGTTTGATCAATTTACATATTATAAATTGAAAAATTAAATCAGGGATAACTGTTCAAAAATAAGCAGAAGTTCTGCTCTTTCCTATTTATTTTCACACAAGCTCTCTACATGACAGAATCCAAACCTGACTATCACTGAGTCAACTGTAAAGACTGCTTTTAATTTCCTACACTTCTAAGACTTCCCCTACAGGGTACAATACAGCTTTGACTTCCTAGTGTCCACCTGTTATCATTCTCTGCCCTTTGAGATGTCATTAGTACATCACAAGCATGGCACTACAAAGCCTCCAGAGCAAGGAATGGAATGCCAAGCACATTTGCCTAGAAAGTCTCGGCATCTCCCAGGGACAAAATACACTACAGTAATGTGGAAAAAGTGAAGGTCACATCATGTCCTGTGAGTCCACACTTGCCGATAATTTCTATTCTTAGCTCTTCTCCTGGAAGGCCAAAGGAGAGACAAACTCACCCTTTGCTCTCATGGGAGTTTTCAACTAAGTTGAGAAAAGGAAAGGCAGCCACGTGTGGGAAAAGCCACACAAGCAGGACCTCCAGGCCTTCCCACCAGCCTGCCCAGCACCGGGCAGGAGGAGAGGCAGAAGTGTGGCAGAAACAAGAGGGTCTGAGCTGGCACCCCCTCCACAGCTGTCCTGGATGGCAGGGTGCACAGTGCCCCAGCAGTGCCAGAAGAGGAGGGAGAGCCTCATCCCCAGCACCACGGTGGGCAGGCTCACAGCCCTCTTGAAGGGTTTCTCTGTTCATTCCTGCAGCAGGCAGGAGTAGCACCAGCCTGAACTCTATGCCATTGCTGGCTGCACGGGACCTGTCAGGTCCCAGACCGCCACTCAAAAACGAGACAAGGCCATTAGCTCTCCATCGGGGCTTTACCACTGAGCTGAGTTATACACAAAACTCTGAAGGACAGCCATACTTTTCCTATCAAGCTATAAATGGCTCTTTTCTTCTTCAGGAAAGTATGGATTTGGTGCTAGTAACAGCCACCCAAATAACATTGCAGAAACATGCACATATCCGCTCTGGTATGTGTGTATGGTTCCTACATCTTAATGTTACTATAAATTAATACTGAAGTTTTTTACTTCAAGCATTACAGTTTCCTAGCCTGTGTACTTTGTGAAGAATGACTACATTCCATCAAATGAAAATCAATGCACATTTTGACAAGATAAAGATGTTACAACTCAACATTTGCAAACGTTACCTGATGCATAACTCTTGTATGGCTTGATATGTTATTAACAGTACTTTAAACCTTATGTTATTTTTTAATTTAATGATTATGTCTGAAAATAGCCCCTTTCAAATTCAGTTGCAGTAATGTCTTTAAAAGCAAACTTTAAACTTATTTTGCTGCACATACAATTATCCAAATAAGTTGCATAGTTTAAATAAGTTCAGTTGTGCTTTGTAGCAGAACTCACAGTAACTACTCATCTCTTAAAAATATAAGTTGCGGATATGAAGTTGACAATATGTTTAAGCATTCTTGTGAGTCTAGACATCAACAATATGAGTTTTTGTCAGTTTTCCATGGACTTCTGCTGTTCATAACACCTCATCTTTAGAATATTTGATCAGAGCACGGACATTTAATGGACACATGTGAAATAATTATAAACGTGATTTTTAAAACTCCATTGTTGGGAGGGGAGAAATAAGAACTTGGGTTGGTTTGAGGTATCCAGTCCTCAGGAACATCTTATGGTTGTTTGCATCAAGCTTTGTTGGTTTTCTCATGTTACATTTAGATCAAAAATAGAAGGCACAGGTGTTTTACAAGGCGCCATAATTAAGTCAACCAACAAAACCAAGTATTACATTACCAAGCCAGGGGGCTATATCTCAGCAGTGACTTCTTCCAATGCATTTTCATTTGAGGAATTTATTGCTTCTGAAAAAGGGCCAGGGTAGGTCTGTGCTAAGCAGTTCATTCCTTGTGCCACACTGATGTCTCCTCGGGAACTGAAGGTAGGGCAGGATCTAGTCCGTGCATAGTTTTGTTGGGGTCCAGCTTGTCCAACCATCTCACTCACAGTGTTGACCAGTGAAGCCCTCCACCTCTGTCTCTGCTGTTGTTCTTCTTTACACTTAATGGAATACCAAGCCAGGAAAATAAAAAGGAATCCCACGAACTTGAGAGCAGCTGCCAACCCAAAGTAGACAAAACGAAACGATGTGACATCGTATTCCCAGCAAGATCCTTGTACGCCGCAATCCTGTTGCCAAAGCATGCATGTGGTGTCAATAACAGCCCCAAAATAAATTGGAGTGGGAATGTAAGCTGAAATATAAATAGCAAGAGAAATAATATGTGTTAGTATATTGTGGAAAACCTCTAAAGAAACTATATGCCTTAGCCAAACAGTGTAGGTTGAAAATTTTTGAGATTTCTATACTGCTGTTCTTACATGAAATGTAAAACATGGAAAACTTGTCAGCCAATCTTCCCACCAACACTACTTTATATACATGAAATCTACCACAAATGGGAGAGAATTCAAGCAAAGAAGACAATGCAGCAGTACCTTACAACAGGTTCTGCTTCAATCTGCTGTCCCCAGACAGCTCCTGAACTACGTGCCCCTCAAAGAAAATCCAATTTTGCTCTCAGGAAGTAAAAACATGGTAGAGGGTCAAATACATTATCTCCGTAGCACTGCTTGCTGAACATCTGCTGCCTGTCAGCTGGGAAAGGTGCTGCTTTAAGATTAAGTACAAAGAGCACCAAAGATCACAAAATGTTTCTCTTACGGAAGATGGATGGAAGTGGTGAGACCACTAAGAGTGTAAATTTTCTTTCTAATAGATCTTCCTCGGAAACAGACTTTTAACATGTAAGGCAGGTAAAAGTGCAACCAGTCTACTGTTCCTACTTTCTCCAGAAATACATGACCTTTAGGACAAGATTGAAATGCCCTTCCTCAAACAAAACTTCCAGATGCAGCTACATGGGCTTCTCCTCTTACTCTCTTAGAATAGTCCTTGCTTGCTTTAGTCATGTATTTCGTAGTAGCTGAACACCTGGAGTGTTCTTTGTAGACAGGATTTTAGAAGTTCAAGAGCTTGAAAAAAGTAGTTTTGATGAATAAAGACTTTTAACATGTACCGCTTCTTGCTCTGAAATACTTGAAATAAGACATTAAGTAATGAATGTTATTTTAAAAATGAAAAAACTATTGTTATTGCTGAAAGAACAAAAATCTGTTTCTAAAAGAGAAAAAATCCTTATAAAATAGTATTTAGCAACTATTAATTTTTGAATACAATTTGAAACTGTAAAAATGTATATTTCAGGAACAACAATGTTGTTCTAGAAAGTCAGCAATAAAAACAGAAAAAGAGAAATAACCACATTTTCAAAAGCTATTACGTTTAGGTTCCTAATACCATAAGTCAGGCAATTAGTCAGATTTATGGAAGTTTAGTATTTTTATGGTATATTTAAGCTGAATATGGTGAGCCTTTATGAAATTGCTGAGCTACTGTAAGACTTACCAAGAGTTCGTAATAAAACAAACTGCATTCCTAGTGCAAAGGGCCGCTCCCCATCTTCCACAGACCTAGCAGGCAAAAAGAAAACTCCACTACAGAAACAGTCATAACAGATAGTCAACATGGTATGTTCTGGCTCTACTTTATGGTTTTTTTTCCTGATCTATAGAAAATCTTTGTCTAAATTTCTTTTATTTAGCTTCTACTATTGTTAACTCTTATTGCTAGGCCCCTCCTGAACCTGTTTAATCAAAGTTGCAATCAGGTTTTTTAACCTTTCTTTACCTGTGTAAGGCCTGAAGAATTTGATCCAAACCCATTAAGGAGATTTAGAGAATCCACCTAAATGCTTATGGCTTCTCATGACAGCTTGCTATTATTTCATATGTCTTCTGAATTTAACAGATCTCTGCACAGCATAAGCACTTTGGAGCTACTTTAGGAAAAATATAAGTAGAAACATCCAAACAGTCTCTTTAAACACTGTCCCTTTTCAATACAAGTGATACAAGATTCCTTCAATTGGCTTCAAAAGAAAAATGTCCAGCTTACAAAAGACTAACTATAAAGTAACAAATTCCACACTGCAACTACTATTTTAGTAAACCAGAAATTATCTACTGATATAAAAAATATTTTTAACTTTTATCCTAAAGTTCTGAAATTAAGATAGACGGCTTTTAATGACATGGAAATATAAGACAAAAAGTCACAAAAAGTCTGCAGTCAGAGGAGTGCAGCTGTAAAAATCAAGGTTTGAAGACAAGAAATTGAAAAATTGGAGAACCAAGTTGGCCCACAAACTTTGGACTGATGCACTAAGCACAGTAAGTCGTTTGGGACAGCAGGTGTCATTGTTCATGTGTGCAGGCCACCATTTTTTTACTGAATATTAAAAACCGTGCTGGAGATGTCCCTTATGTACCTCACTATTGTGAGGCTCACTGTACTATTAATGCTCATTGACTGTAGTTTGCCTTTGCATAATTGCAGTACAATTGCCCAATGTTTTTTATTAGTATTATTTCATAGGTGGAAAACCCAGAGAAAGAAGGAATAAAGTCAGAATCTCTGAATTATAATGGTGCTGTGCTGTTCAGGTAAGGCTGCATGAGCAACTGGAAGTCTGATGTGCCCAACCCCAAGTGCCTGGCTTCACTATCCTAACAATGATCCTTGCACCCAATTTGTAGATTTTTTGAAAAGTAAATTTAACTGGAAGACAAATTGCACAATGTGACATGGCACTGTCCTCTGTGTACCAGAAGCAGGCTCCTGCATAAGCCTTAGCCCCTTGACCTGAAAAAATGACAGCAAAAGACTGTTTGTCTTTGCTGGGGATGAGACAAAGATGCCTGTCAAAGGGTTTCTCAGCTGTGCTCACAACTGAGCCTAAGGATAGCAAAGCCAAGTCCTGATCTGCCTTACACTTTCTAAGGCTCCATGACCTATTACAAAGATTTGCCATTATTTGTATTTTTATAAGAGGCTAATTGTGAGCAGCAGCAGAACACCAGTGGTCTCAGCATATCACAGTGAAGCTCTTAAAGAAAACACTGTCAGGAGAAAATCCCACTTTTGCCTGGGAGGACCATTCTAACAGAAGGAAAAAGCCCAAGACTGGTTTAAAGGAAAGCCCAATTGGAAGACAGATTTTACACAAAATCAGGACAAAAGATGTCTCTATGTCAGCAATTAATGCAACTAAACAACTGGTGCTGAGGATCTGATATATACACCACAAGCATTTCAGGTTTGGGAGGGATTACTTCAGATCAGCTCTAACCTAGTCCCAGGGACAGCATGCACATTTGCATCTGGATCATTTTGTGTGTGCTTCTGAAGAGCAACTCAAACACTGGCAGAGGCTTCCTAGAGTAGTGGTCAATGCCTCATGCATGTCAGTGTTTGGACAATGTAAATAATTTTACTCTAATTCTTCCTCCTTCTCTTTAAACAGCAGCAACATATATAATACAATATATTTTAGCAGTAGACCATATTAGGTTTTTTCAGCTCACTTGTCTTTAAAAATGAACAGAACTTCACTTTCAGGAGCTGTATTTCAAATGGATAAAGATGTTAAAGGGAGTGATTATATTTATCAGACTAGATGGTAGAGATAAGAAAAGCCAATCCAAAAATTCGAAAGCTTTTTTTTCAAATTGACAAGTAAGTGCCACTGCCTTTTTCTAAAAAGACTGTGTTGTTCTATAACCTTAAATAACCACAGTAATAATACCCCCACTACAGTACAAGTTCAGAATTCTGGTGAAGAAAAAAGGGAAGACTCAAAAACAGGCATGTGGCAGAAATGAACAATTTTAAGAAAGAGAACAGGACAATTTTAAATACTAACTTTTTCATTTGCACTTGAAAATCCAAACCATTTCTCTAAGAAGGCTGAAAACTTTTCAGGAGTAATAATAGTCTTACATGATGTGTTACTTTTTCTCTCTTTATAACACCTGGAATTCAATCGACACTTCATGTTTCCTAAAGTGGGTTAGTTATCATGTTACATATTCTAAACACAAGCAAGTTCCACCCTATTCCTGTCAATCTTATTCTATCCACTTTTTAAAGATACACAGGCTTGACAGGCACTGGTGATAGCTGCCCAACAACAACTCTTAAGAAACATCACTGAGTTCTCACCTGAGTGTCACTATAATTGCTGATGGCTGGGCACATGCTGTTATGAGGGTAACAATGAAGAGAAATATCAGGAATGGGATAAGCGTGTTGCAGGTCCGCTCACACTTCCCAGAAACAGCGTAGCCATTCTCATTCAGGTAGGTTTTAACAATGACTAGCCGGAGCTGACTGCGCTGGCCCACTGTCGGCGGAGTGATCACCTGGCGACTCTGCACACAGGCACATTCTGTGTAATTTCTTACCTGGGGAGAGCAGAAAAGAACATTTCCACATGAAAAACCCGTGTAAGACATTGTGCAGAGACATGGTACAACAGTCCCATGGTACTTCTCAATTTTCTGCCTTGAGCACCATTACCCCGAGTACAAGCAAAGTTACCTCTCCAAGTAATTTTAAAGCTGACCAAGACTGTTCATAATAAGATTGCTTTTCCATTGCTTTATTTAGTCTGAGTTAAAAAAAAATCTGGAATATTCTTGACAAATTCTGTCAAAATCATTAAATCACTCGTAACAGAGAGGCTACGGAAAATATTGCTTCTACTGTACTACAAAAACTGTAAGAAAACACTTTTTAGGCAACACTGACAATGCCATATTCCAAAATTTGGCAGGATGCCGACTCTCATATTCAGGCAGTGTCTTCTGCCATCTTAATGGAAGGCTACCCAGAGTTAGCCAAAAAGCAACAAGCTGCGTTTCATGCTTGAAGCCCACAGACCTTCCACCTGGATACAGGTGCAGATCTGGACAGGAGCAAAACCAGAGAATAAAGGGAAAGCAGACAATCAAACAGTGAGACTGGAGAACATGAAGGATTCCTGAATGGACAAAGAGAGTGAAATTGAGATGAAGAGACTGAATAAAGAAGTAGCATTTCATAGGCAAAGAGGATCACAATTTGAGCAAGGTGAGAAAGAGCTAGATCAGAAATAGCCTTCTGTCATTCTGTTTATTCTTCTTTCTTCTGTGTATTCCACTTCTGTTTTAATGTAATTTCATGGCAAAGGGGTGTGCAGAGATCAGAATATTCCAGTGCTAGAGGAGAAACAGGTACAGGACCTATGAGATGTTACAGGAAGGAGTTTTTGTTTCCATTTTTGCATTCATCAAACCTTAGACCACACATGCTCAGAAGCTACAAAACCATCTTAAGTTTGAAAATTTAAGCACTTGGACATACCCAATTATGGCTGTTTGTCAATTTTAATGTATACCTTTGTAGGCATCCATGTTATGATGTAGCCTCACATTTTTTCCATTGGGCTTTAGCCGAACATCTTAATATATCCATTTATCCAGTATTTTACCTCCTATTTTCAAAATGTGACTCTTGATATGTTTTTTCTCACACTAAACACTACAAACAGGATGACTCATATCTCATATGGATTTTTCTATTACACTCACTATTATAGCTTAACTCTTTCAAAATGGAGTCATTTATCTTCAAAACAGTTATGAGCTGAGGTATTGATGTTGTTATCTCTGTTTTGTAGAAAAGTAACTGAAATAGATCAAAAGTTTCACAAACATGGGTGACTAATTTGAGACAACTGGAATCCTTCTTTTCAGAACATCTTTCATTAAATACAAGTAAATATATCCTAAATGTAACTTTTCATGCCTTCAAATATAGATTTAGGCACCCAGTGCATCTAAAAATGGCACTTCTGGTAATTGCTCATGTTCATCACCCAGAACATGAAGAATACAAGATTAATGACCAGCTGGGAGAAGTTTTGTTTAAGTGACTTGCCCAACATTGCTTAGAAACAAAGGCAATGACAGATTTCAGCTTCCCAAGGCAGCACTCCACTTTAATATCACATGAGTATCTGATTTCTTTCTACAGTCCTTCAACTTAACCTCCTTATTGCTTCCAAATGTAAATGCCAAATAGGCATCCTACAGAAATTAGTCCTCTTTACTATGCAATTTTGGTTCATCACCAGAGAAAGTAAGTCTGTGTACTAAATGAGACAGATATGACATGACAGAAATGTTAAAGAGTATAGGAATATATCTATATTTATATATATATGAACCACACACTGGCATCCTTTCCTTTTACTACTTTGAACTTTTTAACAGTTCATTTTGAAAACACTGCATGTTATAAACTTAAATCCAAATGTTACAGGTTAGCAACATTTTGTGTGTTACACAGTGGCACAAACATTTCTTGGTTTTAAAATGCCTTTTCCAAGTAAATTCAGTACTATTCCATTCATCATTAGCTACCAAGTTAGAAGTTCAGGTCATGAAGCATCTTTTCTTAAACCATAAGAGGAGATAATATGTTTCCAATTTGCGCTGAGGAGCACGTCCTCCCAAAGAATTTCCCTGCTAAATGACTTGGTGTCAGATTGATATCAAGTGAAATGCAGCAAAGATCAAACCTATGTCTCAGTCCAGGAAAGCACAAATTAGATTTATAGACACTGAAAGTTAACCACAGGCTTACACTTTTCCAATTGGGCCACTTTTTCTACTAAAACTCAGCAAGATAATGTAAAAAGGAAAAAAAAAACTATAAAGGAAACTAATCTGTTCTCAGTGGCATCTAGGTGTGACTTTGCTTTTTCAAACCTGACAAAGCTCAGTGCTGGATCTAACATCCTCCTCCTTCACAGGCTGACTTAGGACGGCAAACCAGGAGACTGATACTTTGTAAGTCAGCTTTCTGGAAAGCAGAATCAAGCCCTGAGAAAAGCAAGGGTTACATTACTTCTTATCTTTTTAATTATCCTTTTTTAAAGGATAGTTCTTCAACAGAAGAATTTAGGAGTTCTTTTCTTTTTTATGAAACTAGCATGACCATAATGCTTCCCTTGATATTTAAGTCAGATTCTACTTTTCAGCTGTTTTCTTGTGCCCAGTCCTGGAAACTGTCAAATTTCCATGGTTTGATTTTACCAGCACAATGTCCTTTTCTAGTGCAGCATAACTGGAATACTGGGCTGTAACAGGCAATATATTTCCAAGAAAGAAAGTGGATTATTAACTTCTTTTAAGTTCTGGTTATTTGGGTTTGATGACAATCTCTTCATTTAACCCGTAAGAGGTTTAGAAAAGGCCAGGGGAATGGTCAAACTATTTTACAAGAGCAAAATACGTGGGCGGTCTTCACCTAGGCAGGCAAACAACAGATCTATCAGTATGCAGGTCCAAGAGCTGCTTGTGCAACATGATGAGGTTGACACAAACACCAATGATTTTAAACAGACCCCAACTAAATTTCAGTATGAGTTTAAAACACTTCCAACTACCTGAAGAGTTAAGTTCTTCCTTCAGTTCAGAGAGGGAGTCAGAAAAACCCAAACTGCTCTAAAAACTAACACTGAGCTTCTTGAAGAAAGACAGCACGACATGGCCACCCACATTAGCAGAAAGCCGAATTAGATGACACTGACTCAAGGTCCTCTCTCCAAGCCCTGCAGGAACAATAGAAATGTGGGCCACTGCCATCAGGGACTTTGGGGTCTGTGCTGTAAACACCAGCTCTCTCTACACCATGGCACTGCGCACCCCCTCAGCTTGAGGATTCATTTGGTACAAATGAACTTGTGCCTCAAATTTATACATAATAGAACAAAAGAGGCATGGAACCATACAATAGTAGCATTACCAGCCTTTTAGAACATGGAAGGATTCAGAGATGGATGAGTCAGCTGCAGAGCAACTTTTCTGAAGCTTAGAGGAGGGTGGCTTGAGCTAGAAACACAGCAGTATTCAATTTGCACCAGCCCCATGGGGCTACTTGCAGGCTGTATGTGGATGGGTGGGTGAAGCACTTACCCCTGTGCTGTGGTTTCCACCACTGATGCAGCCAGCTAGGCAAGGATTAAAATATGTTATTCCATCTGATCCACAGACAGGCTCGTACTCATGAATCTTACATCCACAGTTAACATTACAGCTTCCAGTCAGATTCCTGTGGGCCATGGCAAGAGTGGGACTGAAGAAAGGAAAAAGAAAATGCTAGTAGAGGAAGCACAGATATCCACCATATCCTTCTGTACAGTGGGATAAGCATTCTACATTAACTCTAGGTTATGCACATGACTTAAAGAATACAGAAGAAGACCCAAGTAATCGCTGCCATCAACTAAAACACAATAAAAGAAATAATAATAAAGTTTAATATTTTTATCATATTTGCCTAGGTAATAGCTGTATTTTTTCAGTTTGTTTTTTTCCCCTTTAAGAGTTAAGACATCACTATTTTCTACATCTATCCTAAGCTGCAGCCATTTGTTGTTGATTACTAGTGAAAGGCTCAGTGACAAGATGTAAGCATTCTGTGAACTAATGTGAACTAATAGGAATCTCTTTCCACATACCAACAACTGTTCAGAAAACTTAATGCTTGCATTATTTAAATGTATATGTGAAAACTACATGAAGCTCTTTAGATCTGGAAGACTGCTGTGCTTTTACTAAGATCTTACTTGTAAAAGAACCACTACTCTGCTTTCCTAGACCCTTCCCCAAAATCTGGCCAAAGCCCAAATTTCTACATGCTCCCCTGAAGGATTTAGTGATATAGAATGAAGGAACTAAAAGGAATTTCAAAGGTGAAGGAGATGCACACATCAAAAAGCAGGTTCTTCACTATTACTGCTCTAGTGAAATATTGTAGTTGCAATTAAATAAGCCATATCTAACACTAATCAGTATAATCATATCTAGTAATACCTGAAGGCATTATGCCGGAAGGTACCTGAAGGTATAGGAATAAAGTACTATCTTTTATCATTGCTATTTCTGAACATGCTGATTCAGGTACCAAAAAGAAAATAACTGTTCCACTTAGATATATATACAAACAAACCCTGAAACCTAAGTTATTTGCTGCTGTCATTATGTAGTCAAATTATAACACTGAGAATTTTTAAAAGGTCCATATAACATTTTTACCTTTTTTTACTACACAGTCACAGTCTCTGACTTGTTTTAGGTTGCTAAATTTATTTTAATAAGCGGAAAAGCAAGATTCTGCAGTGTGGTTTATTGCTGGTTCAATTTTCTGCATCTCATTTGTAATTTCACCTTGGTTTAAAATACTGTCAGCAACATGAATGCATTACAGTAATGCAAAAGTTACCTGAATGACCTTATTCATACCAATCTACTGTCAGGTGATAGGGTTGGCTGAAGCTAAGGGCCCTAGCTGTTATTTCCTAAATCCCTTTCTGTCTAAAGAAATCATGGCTTCTGAATTTGGTACCCACACTCACTCTTCACTGCATAAAGTGATTCCTTATGAAAACTGACAAGCAGCTAATACCAACATTTTCATGTGAAGCTTGTCCTGTTACTTAGGACTGTCCCCCATTTTATTAGGTTAACTTTCTGTCACAGCTGCACTCTAGACTTTTAAGTGCTAAACAACTGGAGAGAGGCTACCACAGAGAAGGTGAGCAATTTTTGTAGCAACCAATTTTCTTAATTCCTAGCACAAACACACTGGTAGAAAGTTCTTATCTCCTCCACAATAACTGTTAAACACAGTGGCCAATGCTAATAAAGTAGGCATCAGTGGGAAACACACATATCTGCCTTATGAACTGGGACATATTTCAAATGCTTAAACACCTGTACCAACACAGCTCCCTAAAACTTCAAAGAGTCTATGTGCAGTCATGGAGAGTTCTGGCCAAAATACAAACAATAGCTTACTTCACTTCAGTAGTCCTTGAGAATAGGCAATATGCTAGTGTCTGAGATTTAAGAGTTAAAAATACGCTTAATCCGGGTTTGGGAAAGAATTCACATGTTTCAGACATGTCCCAAAGTCCTTCTTCAGTCAATGCACTCTCTATGTTCTCCACAGTGGTCACAATGTCAGAGATCTAGTTTAGCTCAGAAACAGGGCTATGCAATCTATCATCTTCATGGTTTCATGACATTCCATAGCTGAATAGGGAAGAAAGGTAGTGCTTTGAGAAGGCAGTTTCAGATAATTTTTTATCTTGTGGGTTTTATTACAGTGGTATCAGAATGCTTCAGTGTGTCATTACCTTAGTTTGAAAGATTACATACTTCATGTGTTACCTTTCACCACTGTTTCATAGTCTGGCAAAATGCCACAGCTCATGGCCAGTTACTGGCTTCAATCCACAGAGGGGCACAGACTCTGGATCCACTCCCAAGAGGCTGGATTTGCCCACCTCTTGTGTGATCTCTGGGTCACAAGGCTGTTCCTCTTTCACCCTCCTGCCTAATACTTTAAACTAGCTGACAGTCTTCACAAATGGAAATGAAGTGCCCATTGTATCATTTATCCAGTAGTTCACTGATTAGATATGAAAACCCAGTTCTAAAGAATACTGAAGCAATCCATAGAAGACTGAATGCGATAAACAGGAGAGGTTGCAGGAGTGAAATTTTAAAGGCCTTTTCCAGAAATTAGTATATATGTATGAAAATTCCCCAACTCCAGAAGAAGACTGTGCCCTTTGCCTTCTCACACCTGAATGGTAAGCAGAGCTGCAGGCTCCATCCTGTCTCTGCCTATGGTCCATGTGAAGTCCAGTTCAGAAGACCTGAGTTTCTGAGAATAAATGTCAGAACAATAAATACATAATCTACAAAACCAGATAGAGTTAAGTATTGAGTTCTGTTGGGGCATGAGCATTTGTGCAAGCCAAAATCTTGCCTTAGGAAATTATATTGGTATGCACAGTCCCTCCATGTGGGCACCACAGTGTAATATTGAATTAACTGTTCTGCCTTGTTTGCCCTGCTCTCAGTGCTGCTCAGTGACCACTGCTGTTTAAAACTGCCTCAAGTTCCTCTACTCTAAGCAGACCAGTAGACATCCAGGGAATTTCAGCACTCCTTCAGCCAGCCAGGAACTGAACAGGAATCTGAACTGGGTCTGTGGCTGCATCCTCAAGATCCTGTACACATGATCACAGACTGCTCTGACTGCAGAGCCTCACAAGGGCTGCTGTTAGCTTGTCTTCATATCTCTGATGTGTGAACAAGACCACTGTGAAGATAAACATCAGACTTACTGCACCTCAGCTATCCCATGAACCAAAGGAGATGTTCTGCTGCCATATTCTACACCGGACTAGACCAGGCTCAGCTCACGAGCTACTCTTCACCCAGTGACTGCCATCCACATTGTCGGTCACCTCACCTCTTGTCATCAGTGATACTACGTAGTACCACTGCTGCTTAGAGCATTCCACTTGATTGGTTTTCTTGTATTTATACACCACTAGTTGCTTTTGCTGAATATGCTTGTCTTTCCAGCTGCGTACTTTTGCAGTCAATTAAATATTACTAAATAGCTTTTAAGTATTTATTGATTGTCTACTAAGCACACAAACCAGGTTCACAAATTTAGTTCTGAGAGCTACATTACACTTTATGGTCTAGTTGGATGTTAAACAAAGACTTTCTGACTGTTTTCTTTCTTGTGCCACAAACAAACAAGGCATACTTTTAGCAACAAGTTGCAGCTTGAGCAGGAAATTAAATATCCAGGACTGATATTGGTTCTGTCACCTTCTTAGCTATCAGCTGAAACTTGTCATATTCTATCATGCTGGGTTTCAATAAGCAACAGGCAGCTACATGCCATACAGCAACCAACAGACTTTTCCAGTAATCTCTCAAACAGAAATTTTTCTCTAATGGAAACAGAAATTTTTCTCTCAGGACAATTCCGCAGGAACATACAGATTTCAGCAGCACAGTAACAGAAGTTTTCCATACCAGCCAGAGAGGCAGCACTTTTGGAGTTTTACAAGATTCTAGTCTGCCTGCTGGGCTGGATGTCCCAGATGCCTGAATACTTGGGATAAGAAGGGACTCCATGATCTGCCAGAGACACCCTTGTACCCATGTCCCAGCTGACAACAGGGCTCTGCAACACTGCACATGGACAGGCCAGACTGCCAGGAAAGGTACAGCCTGGGTTCCCCTCTCCAACCTCTCCCACCTGGTGGCACACATTCTTCTGACCACTTACCCCTCCTTCAACTAAAACCCTTCTCAACAGCAAATGGGTTGGGTTGTTCCACAGGCAGGAAAGCCCATTCCCTGTCTTGTTCAGCTTATGTAGCTAACTCACTTCAGCAGAATTTCTGAGCATTTACCATGACACAGAGGTTAGGAAATCAGCTTAAAAAAAAAAAAAAGGTGAATGAAATCAGGCATGCAAGAAATGAGAAGCATGAAACTGGGAACTGAACTGAGACCACTGTGATAACTTAATCTCAGGGGCATTTTTCTGTTTGTCCTAGAAGACTTAAGTTTACAGATAGGCAAAGCAAATATGCTCAAATTAATAACAAGCTACTGCACGCTGTGTCTCTCCAGCTTTCATCACCTTTGTATTTCAGCATATCACTGTAAGGTTTATCTGGGGGATTTCTTTTTGTTCTTTAGAGCAAATGCCTTGCATGCAAAGAGGCTTGGGGTTTTTCATCCTTTCAAGAACATGTAACACACAAAATCATCTAATAACTGCATTTCCAGAAGTTCATAACCACAGAACTGTAATGCTTTCGTGTTATTATCTTCACTATTCATTCACTGTTCACTCCTCTTTCAATGATGGGAAACTAATGAGGGACGAAGGAATGCAGATGCTAAGGACATGAAATCTCTACCAACATGTATCTGAGTAATATCATTTTCATCATAGAGATCTAACATATAGCACATATTATAAAAGATTTCTTGAACCCGTCTTTCAGGAAGGGATTATTTTTTCTTGAAGGTATGTATTTGTCCAGAAGTAACCTGAAGCAAAGTACTCTACTAATCCTGCCTTCTGACACTGGGAAGCTGCCTACTCTTCACAAAGGAAAACAGAGCATTGATCCCTGAATTACTGCACAGCACATCACAGATTTACCTGCATCAGTCATAAAGAACAGGCTCTTATGGAAATTGCACAAAAGCTAGTAAGCCCTGCTCTGGAGGTGATCTGTGGGAAAAACATCCTAGTTTCAATGCACCATCTGCTGTAGACACATGGGATGTCTGAGAAACTGCCACTCTACTTGTTTCAGCAAGTGCAGATGTGGCCAACTTGCAACACTGCTGCACATGAGCTGCCAAGGACACCCATCATGCACAAGCACACTAACAGAAACCAGACCCAAACAACAGCATTTCCTGAACTATTCTTTCAATTACAAACAATGCTGCTGCTCCTTTCATTAATAAGACTGAACTGCAAGTTTGCTAAATTGTGCTGGTACAAACCCCAGAATCTCACTGGACAAATTGCATTTGTTCACTTCTCAGGGCGATCATTCTGTGTCTCCATGACACTGCTAGTAAAGCTAATAAAGAGAAGAAGTAAGGAAAAAGTAAGAAAAAGGAAAATATAACGTGAGATTTATTGCCTGGATTTTTTAGAGCTGTGACCTGTTATTTCATATACTCAAGCTTGGACTGAGACCTCATTGTGCTAGCAGTCAATGCACAAATATTGGGGGGAAAAAAAGATGGGCCCTCTTCCCATGAGACTACAATCTAAATGAAATGCAATTCAAAAACAAGTGTCTGACTATATTTTGGTAACATCTAAACAAAGAATTGGTTTGCACATGATTTTGTTCATTTTTATTTAGATCACTGTAGCAACCTACAAGACAAAGGAAATACAAAGGAAAGGAGATAGGCCCTCACCACATTATTTCTATAATCTTAATATTGGTTTATCTGATAAAAAATATTATCTTCATTTGATAGCAATATTTTTAGTTTGGTATTGAAGGACATTCTGGATGGCAGAGATCTGCAGTCTCCTTGTTGGCAAGCAGCTGAAATTGCAGCAATGATGCAATTTTTGTGTAGCTGTCAAACAAGGGACCCTCTCATTATGTTAGCTGGAATCCTTCTTTGTTTTTATTGTTCTGATCCAGTTAGTCATCGCTTTCAAGTTGAGGGATCCCACTGGCTGATTGGACTGAAATACATACAAGAATGACAGAAACTCAAACAGGTGGTACGAGAAGAATAATACAATTTTTTTAATATGAAATGCCTCATTAAATGCTTTACCTTAATTGCACCAAAATGACAGAAAGCAATCAAAAAGGGTCTGTTTTGATTCATTACATATCAGAAAAGTGAGAGATTAAACTGAACTAATCCAGAAATCTCACTATGAGCCTGTTTTAGCCATTTTATACCACAAAATATGGAAGAGACAGGTCTGAAAACAACCAAAGCTATTTCCCCTTTATTCAGCTCTGATAAGGCCACAGCTGCAGTGCTGGGTCCAGTTCTGGGCTCCCTGGTAAAAGAGAGAGACATGGTTATACTGGAGAGAGAGCAGTGAAGATCCATGAAGCTGATGAAAGAACTGGAGCATCTCTCTTCTGAGGAAAAGTTAAAGAATTGGGACTGCTCAGCCTAGAGAAGGCTCAGGGGGATTTCATCAATGCCTATAAATACCTGAAGGGGAGGTGCAAAGAGGACAGGGCCAGGCTCTTTTCTGTGGTGCCCAGTGACAGGACCAGAGGTAATGGTCACAAACTGAAACACTGGAGGTCCCCTATGAGCACCAGGAAACACTTTTTCACTGTGAAGGTGACAATGCTTGCCAGGGAAGCTTTGAAACTTCCCTCCTTGAAGCTGTTCAAAACCCATCTGGACAAGGAGACAATTCATGGACTCAGGACTTCCCATCTGCATGCCAGTTACAGTGCAAGAGAAGAGATACCATATTGTGGTCTGACGTAAGGCTCCTTACACTGCATTCAAATATCTAACGTGCCCTCACAGACAAGGCTGGGGCATGGAACAACAGGTCCTAAAATGCTGAGATGTATAATACAGAGGTGCCCTTCATCTTCCTGGTAACAGAAATGCTGATGACACACCAACAACAGCAAACTGCTTGTGCCCAATATAAAACAGTAGAAAATCCTTTCTAATGTATTCTAATCTGTGCATGCCTCCAGGTCCCATCAACTTCCTTGCAGCTGGTACAGTTAGAAAAATACTGAGTTATGAAACACACTGAATTATGAAATGTCATTGCCTACTTTCCTGAGTACTGGTATGCACATACTTCTGTGTTAACTGAAGCCCAGCTTATCCTTCTCCTCTGTACTGGTTTACAGCTCAATTTGCCAAATAAAAAAACTCTACTTTTTAAATGTAAAAGAAATGAACAGTAGAAAGGAACATGTTTGTCCAGAGATTATCCTGCAGGATATATCTACACTGCCCAGTGCAGCTGAGATCTCTGAGTTGCTGCCAGTGCAGGTAGTTCAGACACCAGATCCAGCACTGCCATCTTAAGGAAGAGTATCATGTGATACATTTATTCTGAACCAAGCAGCTGTACTGCTTTTCTTGTCTGATCTAGCCTGTTGAACGGGCTTTGATGTACATATGCTGCACTGCATTGGAGCTACAGAATAAAGTATGTGTTTTATTAAACCTCAAAATGAAAGCATGTATTTTTATGACAGGAACAGTGATGTTCTTTGGTGTCTGAGTTAAAGAGTTGCCCACTAAGTTAGTGATTTGAAGCTCTCAAATGATTGTCCATGAGGATTAAGAGAATGTTTATCATGCCAGATATTCAAGATTAATTTATGCATAGTGCTGCCCTTTTACTATCATTTTGATAACAAATCTGGAATTGATCTCTGTGTTAAAAAAATCTGGGTGGAGCTCCTGAACCACGCTTTATAATGTGCTGATAATTCTCAATTTCTGATGACATTATAGTCTAATTATACTGATTTTTATACTAATTTCAAAGAGTTTATATACATTAGCACTTTGCCATTGCCATTTCTCAATAAGAACAATTAGATGAAGGTGGCAAAGAAGCACTGCTACTGCAGAATTTCACATCACCTGTGAATAGATGGCCATTTCAATTCAATCTATGTATTTACTGCAAATGTGATAACTTACTGATGAAAAAAATATTAGATATTCTTACAATTCCAGCATGAAGGCTATGTATTACATAGCAATAGTCTGCCTTGTCTTCAGCTGAGAAACAGATTTAAATCAAATAGGACTTTTTCCCCAAACAGAAAGTCACACCCTTCTCATTAGCCAGGTAGGGACATTCTGACTTGCCACACAGATCAGCTAACTGATATCTGGAATTTATACTTTCATTCCTAATAGTTTTCATTTCTTCATCTACACCCACAGGCTGTCACAAACATTAACAGCAGGTAGACAATGAAAGCATTCCACCCCCTTCCCATCCCCATTCTCTCCTTCTTCAGCCCACTATGCAGATGAGGATATATCGCTGTGATACTCCCTTCTACAGACAGCCCCTCAGCACCAAGCTTTAACTCTAGGTATTAAGAATACAAAGGAGTAAACCAACTTTCCATCAGCTCATGACTTTCAGTTGCTGGTTTTCTTTGCTCTAGGTTTAAGGTTTGACAGCAATGTAGTAACACCCAGCAACAAGCCATGCAAACACATTCTCTGTGTAAACAGTGCCTACTTTCTTCCTCCTGGATTCCCATGTTGCCTCCTTGGTTTTCACATCCCAGCTCACTGCTACACTGTACTTTTTCCCCATTTGATCATCTCTTTTCCTTCTTCACACTTCTATACTCTCTTCAAAATGTTAAGAATCCAGAGTTGACCTTAAAAGCAAGACATACAAATGGATCTGATACCCAGCACCTGTCATAAATAGAAGGCAGACGCATCTCAGATGTGAAAGCAAAGGGAAGAACATTGCTTCAGACAAGTTCACATTCTTCAAACACACTATTCTTGTTTTTAACCTACATGAAGGAGGCAATTTGGGGGAAAGTTTAATGTACAAAATAAGAAAGAAAATAAAAGCTTATGATAGGGCTTTCAAGGAATCACCTTTGAGTGAAACTCTGAAACATTTTAGCACACTGTCTTCCCTCCAAATACTCTTTTTTTTTTAATGTCCATCAATGTTTTTCTTAAGGTCACAGCCTAAATTCCTCAATCCCAAGTCTTTCCTACATCCCTACCTTCTTTCTCAGCCTTCTTCACTCCCAATGTAACTTTAGGCAATATGATCTAGTTGCTCTCTTGATGATAATCCAGCAAGCATTGGAGGGCATTCATACAACTAGTAAGTGATTCAGCAACAGGGCACATCATTAATGTTGATAGCACATGCCCAAGTGTATCCTCTCAAACAGGGACTGTAGATCTAAGACACCATTATGGTGATAATAAATAAACCCATTCAGAAATAATATTTATAATCCCTTTAGTATTTTCATGAGCAGAAACCATTTTGTAACACCAATTACATTCTAAGTAACCTAGAGAGGATACCATTCTCATTTTTCTGTAAAAATATGAAGTCCATTCTAATGCATTTACTCACTCCTCAAAAAGATGAGTTACTATGTAACCTTCACTATAAAAAGAAGGACCTCATAGTAGCACCATGTGTTTATATCACAATACTCACTGAATTCTCATTTGAACATGTGGCTTCTTCAGTATATCAGCTATCAGCATTTTTTACATTTCTAGATCAGGCTTATTGGAAAAAGCTGGTTTTGCTATAGATGATTCCAAGATACTTACCCAGTTGTGTAAGGTATATTTATTCCTCCTAAATTAATACTCTCACATCCAACAATAAAGAGCGTTGAAAAGCACAGCAGAGATACACCGCTGCAGATCATGGCCAACTTTGCAGACTCTCTTGCACCAAGTTTAAGTTTTTTTATAATGTAGCCACCTAGGACAATACCAACACCAGCACTTGGGACAATAATCACACCTGCCAGGAAGAAATTCAAACAACATTAAAACAGGACCTATAGAAATGGTGTAAAACATAAATATTGGTTTCATGCCCTAATTAGATGACTGCCCCATTGTCTGATTCTCTGCTAGCAAACTGAGTCAGACTTTTCAAACCTCTGGAGTGTTGTCAAAGAATTTATAAAAGCCTCCTTATGATATTAGCAGCAGCCAAAGCACTATAAGAGAACTATTGTACTTTCAAGCAGAAACATTGCTTTGTATTTATTTTAGAATGGGGAGAAGGGCTACATATTGGTCCAGTTTAACAACTGAAAATCTGAAAAAATTCAGATTTGGACATGAGTCTTCCTCTTCCTACTCTCATGATTAATTCCAGCAAAGCACAAGTGCTAACCTCAGGGAGAACCCCAGAAGCCTTTCCACCTGAGAGTGCAAGCATGAGCCTGGCTGCAGATCCTATCTTCTGGGTACTTTACTCAAGCTTAGTAACACTTTCTCAGGCAACTAGTGACAGGACAAGAAGAACTGACCCCAAGCTGCACCAGGGAGGTTCAGTTTGGACATCATGAAAATTTTCTTCACTGAGAGAGTGGTTAAGCATTGGACCAGGCTGCCCAGGGAGGTGGTGGAGTTAACACCCCCTAGAGTTGTTCAAGAAATGACAAGATGTGGCACGTAGTGCTCTGTTTTATTGACATGGTGGTGTTCAGTCAACAGCTGGACTTGACGATCTTGGAGTTCGTTTCCAACCTCAATGATTCTATGATTCCGCCATCAGCACTCCAATTCATTTCAGCACAGACATGGGGAGTGTAAACTGATTGAATGCAATTAAAGAAATTAAGATACTAGAATTAGGGTAAGTTTAAGACACAAAAGACATGCCTATGAAATTTCTGCTGCTCTAGTTCAGCAACACATCACCAAGTTGTCCTCACCTGTCAGGTCCTGAGGTCATGTTAAGTCAGTAAATGTGTTGCACTTTTCTTCTCTTAGCTTTTGCTTCTCAATGACATGTGAGAAGGTCTTTAAATTAAGGCTTTGCTAATAAAGATGCATTCCACATAAATATGGAATTTGAACTACTTTTGGTAGCTGCATCTACAGAGATGCTCAACTTTATAATCCAAATTCTTAGAAATGTTGATCTTTCTAAAGAACCCAATAACATTATCACTTGCAAGTGATTAGAATTCAAATTAAATGTATAAGCTGCACATGTTTGAGACATGAACTCTGGCACATGGCATTTTTGATGATGAATAATGTCAGGCTTGTTCAAAACCAGAAAGAAATTGAGACTTAACTAAAGAATTGCTGCCTAAGAGACAAAAAATTACCAATAAAACCTCTACATGAAGAGATTCAAGAAGTGCATGTACTCAACCAGCAATGGACATATAAAGCATAGACATACAATGCAAATATGTATAATCTCCTTCTGCTAACCAGAAAATTTGTAAATTTGACATGTCTTTTACTATACTAGCCAGTAGGAATCTAATACAGAAACTCTTAAGTTTCCCGTTCCCTTTTTTCCTACAAAAATTATGTATAAATTAACAACTGTTGAGTTTAATACTAAATTTAGAAATTGGGAGAGTGGAAGCAGTGCTCACTTGTTCGTTTTGCATATCCAACCTGAGATATTTCATCTTCTTCTTGTTCATTATAATAGTCTTTATCAAGTAATTCATAAAAGCAAAAACAGATGTTAATAACTTCACACCCTGGACAGGGTCATGCCAGTTGTACCTCTTTTAATGTACTGGCTGTTGAATATTTTTTCTGGCAGGAAATGTTCGCAGTTTATCCTGGGAAGGAGGGAAGTTACAGAGTAGCAATCCTACCAAGACTCATTATAAAACTCCCATGCATGTGTAACTACCCTAAGCTTCAGAGAGCATCACCGTCCCATCAATGTTTCCTCCTTATATACAGAACACAGGGATTTCATGCCCTGAACAAATCTCATCCCAGAAAGCCCTCAAATAGAAAGCACCAAATGGTGCTTGTCTGACTTTTCCCCTACATGCTCTAAAAAGATTCCTTGCATTTCTTCCAGCCACTGCACATGACAAGTGATTCCCAGGTGGGGTCTACGTGTCTTCCCTTTCTTCTCCTACTTTTTGACTTTTCCTTGACTGATGCCCTCGGGCAGCTTCACCCCTGTCTCCAGAACTCACTCCACTCCACCACTCCTTCTCATGCACAGTATCTGGAAGTATGGGGGAGCAAAGAACTAATCTGCCTACCAATTAGCAGCTATTCTATATGGGAAGCACTATGGAGAAGTTAAAAAGATGCTTATAACAACATCTTTGATGCAACTAGAAGAGGAGGAAAGACATCTGCATGACACAGGCCCCAGTTCTGCACAATATTTCAGCCTCTTTTCCTAGGGAAGTTCCCATCTCTCCCACTCACAGAGCAGTACAAAGCTTAAAATTTTGTAGTTTGTACCTCTATTAAAAGTTGTACATGGCTGTATATTGCTGTGGCAAGAGGGGAAGTGCCACACCTGCAAAATAGGGGTCTCCTGAAATGACAGGTGGTAGAGAATTTGTGGAGCTATCCTGGCTAGACCAGATTCTTATGCGCTCAGTGTCAGCAAATAAATATGGAGAAAACCACGAGTCTGGAGGGGAGAGATAACTGAAGGATGGGACAGGTAAAAAACTTGTCACTCGGGGGTATAAAAATAGATAAGGATATTTTAAAGATCAAAGATGAAGTAAAATTCACAGAAAATAAGAACAGCATTAAGAGATCTTTTAAGACACACAAATTGCAGTAATGTCTGTGGCATTTCTGGTTTTGCTGGGTTTTTCCCCTTGGAGAACATTAACAGATGAGAAAATATGTCTGGGCTTATGCAAAAACCCCCAGCCCTTTAATGTTATAAATGAGTTCACATTTTACTAAACACACATCAAAAATGAACTGAATATCTAACCAAGCCAAAGCTAGATCCAATCAGCTGTTCTAACAAACACATTATTGGTTCATTCCTACACTGATTAATTTCATTGGTCAAGCCAACCCTTGCAAGGTTACACTACACGGCAAAGCCTTACCAGTGTAGATGCTGGCATTGGAAGCTGGGATGCCAAACTGTGACTCGATGAACTTGGGAATGAAGGTAATAAAAGCTGTGACAATGGCACTCTCAGCTGTGTATGACAAACTCACAAAAAGGAATGTCATGTTGCTTAAGATCCTGACAGCTGCTCTTGGAAGCTCTATAAAATGACAAAAATGACAAACAAATGTTATAAACAATGAGTGAGAACAAAAGCAAACTGGAACAAAACCAATTGATTTTCTTTGAGACAGACTGGCAATAATGGCTTGTTAGCATCTGGCTCCATTTGATAAGCGGAAGGAAGAGTGCATACTTGGGATTGCAGCCCCCACTGCCTGCTCTTACCCTATCTCAATGCACTGCCCCAGGGCTGCAGTCCCACTTTGCACAAACACAACTGAGATTTGTTTTAACAAAATCATCTGAAGAAACAGGGCTTACACAGTAACACTACAATGGAAAGAAAACAGCAATAAAATGCAGTGATTTTGGAATTATTCTGATGTCTTATTTTGAAATTTTCTATGAGTTAACACATATCACACTGCTGAACTGACAGTACTGTGTTTTGCACTCCACAGGAAAACAGATCACATACTCCCTCCTGAACTCTCTGCTTCAAGGACAACGCTTGGAAAGCTGGGATATTAATACTCTAATTTGAAAAGGGACCAAAATATTTTAGTTAAATATTTTTCTACACCATTTAAAAGCATTTACAATGATGCAGACAAAGCATAATGAAAACATTATCTCAATGATATCAATGAATCTCAACATACATTACATACAACTTAATTAATATTCTCAGAAGGGATAAAGCAATCAATTAAAAATGAGAGCACACCATTAACTTAAATTGAAAAAGTATTCATAGATGTTGCAATTATTCTAAAATCAAAAATCAAAACCCCATGAAATTCAACACATATTTTTAATTCTGTCTTGTAGTGATGTCAAATTACCATCACAAGATGATGATAACTCTATTCAGCACTTAATTTTTTTCATATTAGATGGTGTGATTTTAAACATGGGTTTTTTTTAATTTGGGGCTTCCACCAAGATCAGATTTTCTGTCCAAGCGTTATATCTAGCCTACTACAGCTTAGGGTTTTTTCATTTGCTTTTCACTTGGTACAGAAACAGAATGGTGCTTGAATCAAAGCTGATTGAATTCAAAGACAAGAGCATCCATTAGAAATACATGTTGAACAAGAACAACTGAGTGAGAATTTTATGGATGCTATAAATTGTCAAGACAAAAATCTGTCTCACTTTTTCCACTGACTCCAGAAGTTATCTGTATAAAAGCTAACAAAATTTAGACTCTTGTCATGTCAAAACTTGTCAGGCTGCAAACTAGCACTTAAGTTGTCTGACTGCAAGCAGTCTTAGCTTATGCCAGTTGTCAAAATTTATACTGAATTCGTTATGAGTACAGGGTTTATAATTTTAATGAAGTTAAATGCTCTCCTGCTGCTTCAATGAAGAAACATATAAAATGTTAAATACAAATTTGATGAAAATAACTAATGAATAAATCATATTAAGAAGCACTCATATATTTGAATCTTAATGTTTTTTACCACCTACAGCTTTTTTTAATTTTTTTTTAAGGCACTGTTTACAGTGGAAGCAACAGGAGCAAGGAGTTATGACCATGCTGATGCTGCTGTGAGAAAGGAGTCAGGAAGCAGAAAGGAGGAGTGCCAGGGACGGTCCCGCTGGAAACTGATTTATTTGGTGGCAGTTGCTCATCTGGGCTGAAAATGTGGAAGAAAAAAATAAAGGTATCATCACTGAGAGAAATGTCATTCTATTAGGATGATGAATAGAGTGCTCTTTGTAGAAATGAACTGTAAGTCCTTGGCCAAGAGCTGAACTCAAGATCTTTGACAAATCCATTATTTCAGAGTGTGATCCAGCTATCACAGTACCTGGTAAAGTTTAGTCCTTCCTGATAGCACTGAGCTTCTTGAAAATGTCTGGTTTAGAATTTTCAATCTAAAGACACTGAAGACTTAATTAGTCAAGGAACTGCAGAGCTAATGAACATTTTGCTCTGGTGTTCGTGTGTAGAGTTGTACTTCCTGTTGACTCCTACCTGCATCTCATCTGAGCATTCAGGGCTCATTTCAAAACTAATTAGTATTTTGAAATTGGATTTCTACTGAAAAACAGATAAAACTTGGTGTCTTTGAAGAAACACAAGTCCTCTTACACCCATGTGAAGGATTCTTCAAGGAACAGCTTTGCTGATTACTGCAAATTCTGGCATGAAATAAGAGTTTACTTCTGCATACCTCACTAATACATGCCACTTGGAGCAGTTGAGAGTTGAAGCTCTTTGTGATTTATAAAGACAAACTGTCCAGCATACAAGGAAAAGTTGCTATATAGTAAGAAACTAGGAAATAAAAACACATGTTCTGAGTTAGGTTTTCCCTGATTTACTCTTATGAGGACCATCAAACCCTGTGTGGCAGCATCAATATTACACTTCTGAATTTAAAAATGTATAATAAAAAGGCACTATAAGTAACTCATATCTTTCAACCACACTAATTGTAGTAAAAAGCAAGAATGATAAAAACTTTAATGATCCTTTGTACTACATCATCAATCATGTCTTTAAAGCATTTCAATGTCAGATAACTTTTGTGTGACTAGCCATAGGCCTAGGCTTTGATTTCAAGGCATTATGAAACCTGTCAGATTTGACTTTTATGTGGTGTTCAGAAAACACTGCCTGTTTTTGCAAGTGTGCATCAGAAACAAACCAATGAGAACTTACAGTGTTCCTTCATTCTGTCATTTAAACAAATAAATCTTTATCAATTACATTCCTAAAACTAAAACGATCTTTTAGTATGCTGCAAAGGTTTACACTTCTGTCCAGTAACTCCAATCTTAAACATCCTCATCTTCCTGGGTTTTTTCCAATAACCCAGTATATAACTAAGTCATATGTAAGTATATAAATTAAATCGATGATCCTTGTGGGTTCCTTCCAACTCAGAATAGTCTGTTATTCTGTGAATACAATTCAGGGAATAAATCATCCCTGTCTAGAGTACCATACTTTTGCTCTCCATCACTGAGATCCCTTGTAAGGGTAATGCAGATATCAGCTAGAGGACCCCACTTCCTCTGGTGCTCCAAGCCTGGACAGCACTACTCAAGCCTGCAGCTTTGAATAGGCCGGCCTCCACACTGAGGTCTCAGTGGCAGCTTCCACTCTTGTGCAGTACAAAGGAGAGCCAAGACTGGAGACAGAATTTCCAATTTGTTTACCAGAATGGAAACTAGCAAAGTCACACACAACTACTTCAAACACATCCTGCATGGAGCCAATCACTGAACTAGAGAATAGTATTTTACATGTACTCGATTTCATATCTACTCGTGCAGCATTTAAACCATCTCACTCAATTCTCAGGACATGCCTTAAGCACCTGGGTGGTGGCTAGATCGTTGAACAGCCTCTAATATTCCATCAAGCACAGAGGGTTTCAGGACCACTTTGATATGATTATTTCATTTGTTAACTTGATTTAGAACAGCTCCTTGAGGCTGCAGCTAATACTGCTCACCACTGCACAGAGCCATGCCAGCCAATCTTTTCTATTTTGAGCTCTTCGGGGTGGCCTAAGAAAGGATGAGAGCGGAGCGACTCACTCAGGGTCAGTGACATGGCAGGATCTCCAGCCCATGGTCTACTGAACCCTCTGACATTTACAGTGCTCACTCACCAACAGATCTCACACACAGACCATCTTCTCCTCTTCTTCACAGCCCTGCCAACTAAACTTCAGCTCGTGCAGAACCCCCAGTCCAGATCCTTGGGAAAGTATTGCAGTGGACTTACCCTGCAGCCATGAGTTCCTCAGGGGTTTCTTTTATCTTTGCTGATGGCCTGCCAATCATTATTATCCTGTGTCTGTCTCTCATAGGGACTGACTGGGAAAGGCATACAACAGCTGGTAGATGTGAAAAGGCAGACAGGAATATTCTACATTTAAGAAAGGGCTGTACATATTGCCAAAAATACCCCAAAGGCTACATAATGCACATAACTAATTAACTATTTCGTTCAGATTAGATCAGTATATTTTAGGTAATGTAGACATTTGCTCTCTTTAAACTGCTCCTTTATTCAATTGCACAGTATGTTTCATTATAGTGCTAAATGAAAGGGACTGCAGATACAATTTTCATGGTACAAAAACCTAGGGGTAACTAGGTAATAAATGAAAACAGCAGTTTTGTCTGTTCAGATTCAAGTGGTATCTGCACATATGGGATTGAAAAGTGGTTTCTTCATTATAAATCTTCTTTAGCTCATGTTATCTACACTACCTCTATTTCTCCCAATAAACTACATCCAATTTTCTTCCTCCTGTGACCTATTTAATGCTTTAATACTTTTGATACCTGACTCAGAAGCATTTTCTAACTCATATTTTCTACTTGAAACATAAATAAGAAAAGAACAAGAATTCCAAGCCCTTGCAACTTGTAACATGTGAAAAAGCACAGATGTATCTGTATTTTTATCTGATCTCAGC